>NW_024741577.1:0-1485 GCF_018991925.1 Homarus americanus
ATGCTGTGGGGTGTTAGTAAGGCTGAGGCATGTAATGACACACCTGATGTGGGTGAGAGACTGTGCTATGAGCTGTGGGTGTTAGTAAAAGCAGGGCTTATGTGTGAGCCACACCTATGATGTGGGTGAGAGACTGTGCTGCTATGGGCTGTGGGTGTTAGTAAAAGCTGAGGCTTATGTGGCGAAGCCACACCTATGATGTGGGTGAGACTGTGCCACCAGGCTGTGGGTGTTGGTAAAAGCTGGGGAGCTTATGTGTGAGCCACCTATGATGTGGGCAGACTGTGCTATGAGCTATGGGTGTTGGTAAAGCTGAGGCTTATGTGGCAGGCCACACCTATGATGTGGGTGAGAGACTGTGCTATGAGCTGTGGGTGTTAGTAAAGGCTGAAGCACCCATGACACACCTATGATGTGGGTGAGAGACTGTGCCTGGGCTGTGGGTGTTAGTAAAAGCTGGGGAGCATGTGTGAGCCACACCTATGATGTGGGTGAGAGACTGTGCTGCAGGCTGTGGGTGTTGGTAAGCTGGGGGAGGCTTGTGTGTGAGCCACACCTATGATGTGGGTGAGAGACTGTGCTATGAGCTGTGGGTGTTAGTAAAGCTGAGGCTTGTGTGAGCCACCTATGATGTGGGTGAGAGACTGTGCTATGAGCTGTGGGTGTTAGTAAAGGCTGAAGCTTATGTGTAGCGAGCCACACCTATGATGTGGGTGAGAGACTGTGCTATGAGCTGTGGGTGTTAGTAAAGGCTGAAGCTTATGTGTAGCGAGCCACACCTATGATGTGGGTGAGAGACTGTGCTATGAGCTGTGGGTGTTAGTAAAAGCTGAGGCTTATGTGTAGCGAGCCACACCTATGATGTGGGTGAGAGACTGTGCTATGAGCTGTGGGTGTTAGTAAAGGCTGAGGCTTATGTGTAGCGAGCCACACCTATGATGTGGGTGAGAGACTGTGCTATGAGCTGTGGGTGTTAGTAAAGGCTGAGGCTTATGTGTAGCGAGCCACACCTATGATGTGGGTGAGAGACTGAGCAGAGCTGTGGGTGTTAGTAAAGGCTGAAGCTTATGTGTAGCGAGCCACACCTATGATGGGTGAGAGACTGTGCTATGACTGGGTGTTAGTAAAGGCTGAAGCTTATGTGTAGGAGCCACACCTATGATGTGGGTGAGAGACTGTGCTATGAGCTGTGGGTGTTAGTAAAGGCTGAGGCTTATGTGTAGCGAGCCACACCTATGATGTGGGTGAGAGACTGTGCTAGTGAGCTGTGGGTGTTAGTAAAAGCTGAGGCTTATGTGTAGCGAGCCACACCTATGATGTGGGTGAGAGACTGTGCTATGAGCTGTGGGTGTTAGTAAAGGCTGAAGCTTATAGCGAGCCACACCTATGATGTGGGTGAGAGACTGTGCTATGAGCTGGGGTGTTAGTAAAGGCTGAGGCTTGTGGTAGTGAGCCACACCTGTGATGTGGGTGAGAGACTGTGCT
>NW_024741578.1:0-44882 GCF_018991925.1 Homarus americanus
CAGTATGATGAGTGTTGCAATGTTTCTACCTAAACAACTACCTTGTGACTCTTATGCCTGTGTACACTGCTGATAAACGTTCCATTATATAAATGCGACAAGTGTTTGTCTGCCGTGCTTGTATACTGGTGAGACAAAGTTCACTTGTAAATATTCCTCATACAATAGTGAGCTCAAGAACCACATACATGTGCAGAATTATTAATGCAAATTTAGCTGTGAAGAGTGGATAACTTTTTTATACAGTCAAAAGTTACCCAAAAGTGTGTACACTGAGGGAAATATTTTCTAGCATGGAGTGTTGTAAAGTTTGTAAAAGATGGCCCAGTTTATGAATCAAATAGCTGGACATGGTGGCCAAAATAATTATGAGTGTGTACAGTGTGGTGATTTATTTTACAGTAGTGATTCTCTGAAGATGCATACCTGTATGGCTGAACACATTGATGAGATAAATATTAAGTATGAAGAAGTTGATGAAAGTTTTAACAGTAACTTTGATATGACACAACATGTGACTGTTGATGAGAAAGATATTAAGTGTGAAGAGTTTGATGAAAGTTTTAACATTAACTATGATGTGACACAACATGTGACTGTTGATGAGAAAGATATTAAGTGTGAAGAGCTTGATGAAAGTTTTAACAGTAACTATGATGTGACACAACATGTGACTGTTGATGAAAAAAATATTAAGTGTGAAGAGTTTGATGAAAGTCTTAACAGTAACTATGATGTAACACGACATGTGACTGTTGATGAGAAAACTCGTAAATGTCTAGAAAGTGGTAAAAGTTATAACCAAAAGGAACAACTAAAGGAACAAATAGTTGTACACACTGGTGAAAAGAATTTTAAGTGTGGAGAGTGTGGTAAAAGTTATTACAGGAAGAGCCATCTGAAGAATCATATGGTTGTACACACTGGTGAGAAGAATTTTAAGTGTGGAGAGTGTGGTAAAAGTTACTACAGGAAGAGCCATCTGAAGAGCCATATGGTTGTACACACTGGTGAAAAGAATTTTAAGTGTGGAGAGTGTGGTAAAAGTTATTCCAGAAAGGGCGAACTGAAGAGCCATATGGTTGTACACACTGGTGAGAAGAATTTTAAGTGTGGAGAGTGTGGTAAAAGTTATTTCATAAAGAGCCATCTGAAGAATCATATGGTTGTACACACTGGTGAGAAGAATTTTAAGTGTGGAGAGTGTGGTAAAAGTTATCCCAGAAAGAGTGAACTGAAGAGCCATATGGTTGTACACAATGGTGAGAAGAATTTTAAGTGTGGAGAGTGTGGTAAAAGTTATTACAGGAAGAGCCATCTGAAGAGCCATATGGTTGTACACACTGGTGAGAAGAATTTTAAGTGTGGAGAGTGTGGTAAAAGTTATCCCAGAAAGGGCGAACTGAAGAGCCATATGGTTGTACACAATGGTGAGAAGAATTTTAAGTGTGGAGAGTGTGGTAAAAGATATCCCAGAAAGAATGAACTGAAGAGCCATATGGTTGTACACACTGGTGAGAAGAATTTTATGTGTGGAGAGTGTGGTAAAAGTTATTACAGGAAGAGCCATCTGAAGAGCCATATGGTTGTACACACTGGTGAGAAGAATTTTAAGTGTGGAGAGTGTGGTAAAAGCTATTCCAGAAAGGACGAACTGAAGAGCCATATGGTTGTACACACTGGTGAGAAGAATTTTAAGTGTGAAGAGTGTGGTAAAAGTTATTCCGTAAAGAGCTATCTGAAGAAGCATATGGTTGTACACACTGGTGAGAAGAATTTTAAGTGTGAAGAGTGTGGTAAAAGTTATTACAGGAAGAGCTATCTGAAGCAGCATTTGGTTGTACACACTGGTGAGAAGAAATTTAAGTGTGAAGTGTGTGGTAAAAGTTTTTCCAGAAAAGGTGAACTGACAAAACATATGTCTTTACACACTGGTGAGAAGAATCTTACATGAAAGTTGTGGGGAAAGATCTTACAGAAAATGATGTGGAAAACTGTATGGTCTTGCATGCTGGTAGGAACTATTTCAAGTATAAATACTGTAATCGATTATAACATGCTCTTCAAATTTCCTGGGGTTAGGTTCTCAAAATGGCCACGAATAACATTTGCTGACCCTGGGGGAGGGGGCGGTACATTTATACTGTACTCGTGCAAAGAAATTTATATTTCCTTTATATGTTTGCCTTTACGACAAAAACCTGGAACGTCAATGTGGCATTTAAAAACTCATGCACTGTTAAACAAATGTTAAACAAGAACTCCCCCAACAAGCATTTATAATGTTCCTTGTAAGGAATGTAATATGTTTTACTTAGGCCAGACAGGTAAAGATCTTGTAACTAGACTTAAACAACATAAATATAGTGTTAGGACAGGCCAGGAATCCAATGCTCTGTTTGTTTATTTGAGGGATAATAAGCATTGCATTGACTGGGATAATGCCTCCTCATATTACCTTGTAATTCAATTGACAGTAGGAACATTATAGAATCCAGTCTCATTAAACATACCGAATCCGTCAACATGAATTTGAGTAATGGTATGTACAAACTGGATAATTTCGTAATTAAGAAGATTTGTAACCAGGTGAGAAGGTTGGGTCATCTTACCCTCTGACCTGACTACCGACTGCTGCGGTGCTTTTTGAAGATTAATAGGGACACTACCTAATAACCTGACTATAGTGGACTTGATCTCACCTTCCTCTCCTGTATATATATTTGCCTTGCTATGTATTTCTCCTTAGTCTGTACTCACCCCTGAAGATGTGAATTACACAAAAGCGTTTGGGAACTTCGTGTTATATTTTTCCTTGTGGTTATCAGCATATATATATATATATATATATATATATATATATATATATATATATATATATATATATATATATATATATATATATATATTATATATATATATTATATTATATATATATATTATATATATACAGTGGGGTATGCTATAACGAATCTAATTGGTTCTAGAACCTTGTTCGTTATAGCATTCGTTCGTTATAGGATTAATACGTTCCAGGCCCCCAAATACAACCACTTAACACTGAAAAATATAATATAAAATTGTAAAAATTGTAAAAGTGCATAAATATGCATCTAAACCCCTGAAATAATGAGTATCATTAATACTTGTAATAAAAAAACAATAAATTAGTAAAAAAAAAAATAAAATAAAATAAATAAATAAATAAATAATGTTCGTTGTAGGAGTTTCGTTCGTTATAGCATTCTCAATTTTATAGGTAAAACCGTTCGTTATAGGAATATTCGTAGTTGGATCCGTTCGTTATAGCATACCCCACTGTGTATATATATATATATATATATATATATATATGTATGTATGTATGTATGTATGTATGTATATATATATATATATATATATATATATATATATATATATATATATATATATATATATATATATATATATATATATATATATATATATATACCTTGTTATGTACTTCTCCTTAGTCTGTACTCACCCTTGAAGATGTGAAGTACACGAAAGCGCTTGGGAACTTCGAATTTTCTTTTTCCTTGTGGTTATCAGCATATACCAGCACCTACATATTTACCTTATCAATATATATATATATATATATATATATATATATATATATATATATATATATATATATATATATATATATATATATATATATATATATATATATATATATATATATATATATATATATACATACACATACACAGTTGAGTCTGCATTTACGCGGTGGAGGCCCATGGAGGCCCGCTTAAAACGAGAAACGAGTAAATGAAATAACAGAACATATGGAATTAATTGAAATAGAGACTGGGCCGACCCCCCAAACTCCACTTTTTGCGACACAATACGTACTTTGTAGTAAAAATAGTATCTTAACTTTATGATGGTATGCACACACACATACTATAGAAGAGAAATATCAATAAGAGAATAATATACAGTACTGTACCAGGTAAAAGAAAAATCAAGTTTTAACACTTATGTTAGGTTAGGTTAGAAAAAATTAAGGTTAGGTTAGGTTTAACACTTACGTTAGTAGAAGAAATGGGTCGGCATATGTTGATGGGGGCTGGTTCCGAGGCAGAGGGCAGATTACTGGCCCTCAGGTGAATCACCATCACTATCCACCACAGTTGTCAGGGCCTCCCTGACAAATTCCTCAAAGTCCATAGCGTCACTGTCACTATCACTGGCTTTGGTGGGTTGCGGGCGAAGAAGCCTGTGATGTTACGCTGACAGCTAGTGTTGATGTTGTCATAATACATCTGGATGTACGGCTCCATAGTCTGCAACAGCTGGTTATTGAAGACTTCATAGCGGTGATCATCAGGGTCGTTGGAAAGGACGAGCTTGAGTTTCTCTGCAAACTCAATGGCATCCTTAATATTACCATGTACTGCGCACATCATTGTCATTCCTAAAAACCCCATTTAATTCATATTACGCTATATAACATTCAAATCCACCGCGCTTGTAGAACCTCAGAAAACGGGAAACATTGATAAAGGATAACTCACCTACTCAATGTTCCTAGACCATGTGTTGTATTGTACCCAGGTACAGTTATATCATATTAATTGTATGTATTCATAGCATTAAGGAGAACTCAGGGTATCCATAAGATGAATGTTAAAGTCCAGTTGAGCCGGACTAGTGTACTGTAGGACTAAGTGTGGATCAGGGTTTGAAGGTCATACTATTTACGTCTGTGAGCGTGTAGCGAACATAACTTCCACAGATATCATATGAAAATACATGAGAACAATGATCTGGAAAAAGGATAAATGTATCAGAACTATGTGAGGTGTTGGAAGTGACCCAGAAACTATACTTGAAAGGAAATATCTTGTATGCGTTGGTATGGACTTAATACACCTCGTATCCTCACGTGACATATGCCCACGACAGGTACAGTGATCAGAGAATCTTATGTCTGTATTCAAATAGTGCAATGTGTGAGAGGAGGATCCCTCATTACAGTTTTAAGTGAAGTTGATACACCCCCGCCATGAACATTCAGCCTTTGTTTCAAGGCGCGTCATGTGCCCGCCTCGGGTGCCACGTTGATATTATAACCCCATGAATTTACCCACGAACTCGCAAACCAAGACCTTACCTTAGTGTGTAATTTAGGATTAAAATATGTGTTTATAAGGCATGAGTGACAATATACCGAAAAGTGTTCAGGTGAGAACCATAAGAAACAAAAGTGAAAATTGAAGATTGGAAACTGTAGGCCTACGTGATGAGGAGCAGCGGGGCAATGCCCTCAGTATTCCCCGTTCTACCGTCACCTCAGGTCAGTGTTCTAGCGGGCTATATCCCGCCCTATAATTAAGGTTTTTATATAGAAGTTATTACAGTTTAAAGCTTTGCCGGATATATAAGTGTAATAGGAATGTGTTGGGGGTGGGATAACCGCCCGTCAGGCATTATTTCTCTGTACCCTCCGTTCTACCGTCACCTCAGGTTCCATGCGGTCGGAGTGCCTTGCCGCCCGGCCGCCATTATCCCTTTGAGCGTCACAACAGTTGGTGACTACTCCCCGCTATGCCAATCCACTGTGAACCTGTGGATTTCCAGCACACCACTCCAAATGAATAGTCACAAATAAGGAGACCGTGAGAAACTCTGCGGTCGTCACTTGGAGCTGGTATGTCTCTAGGTGAAGCCCTCGTCTTTACCCACCGAGGGCGGTGTGCGAACGAGGTGCCTGTTGTGTATACCTAAAAGTCACAAGGAGTCCCATACTTGCAGGTATGGAGTGTAACATGTGTGTTGAGATGGTGCTACTATGTATGATAACCGACGGTGCTATATTCCATACAGGTGGAGCAGTCTGATGTGTTAGGGGGTAGTGTAAGAAGGAATGACCGAGGTAAGGTGGTCACAGATTGTTATGCAATAAGTAGGTGGATGGAACGCCATTAATGTAAGACGTCTGGTGCCCATCAGGGTAACCAACATTTTCGTTGTTCTTCCGAGGAAGACCCATCCATGTGTATGTTTTTTACCAGTATGCTTTATAAGGAATAAATTAATTAAGACATGTTATGGTTTCACCCTTCTTTACCCTTATCGATCTGGTCAATGGAAAACCTAACCCAATGCCTAGTCCACTCTGCACGCTACCTAACGAGCTACATGCTGTCCCGAGGGGGTCTGGTGGCAGCGACCCTTAGAAATTAAGATTAGAGTTAAGTTATCCCCTTAAACTTAGTGACCCCAGAATCTGGCAGTATAACCATGCGTTAACCTGTGTTCTTTCGGGATGATGCACCACCTGCATCTTCACTGATGTCATCGTCTTCCAACATCTCGTCGGCAGTCACCTAAGGATCTCTTATCACCTCCATAATGTCGTCGTTGGTGGTCTCGGAGAAGCCTGCAGCTGTAACAATCTGCACAGCTTCTCTTGCAAGGTCCACTGCCACTGCAACAGACTGAACCTCACCAGTCACAGGTTGACTCTGCCTCCCACCTGGGATACCTTACAACACATGCTGCCATGCGTGACGAATTGTTGCCACAGACAGCTGCCCCCATGCCTCCACCAAGAAATCAACAGCTTTCTTGACGTTGAATTTCTTCCAAAACTGTTTGACGTGAACTTCTTGATCCGCCAACTCTTGTTCCTCGTCCTCGTCACTCTGGCTATCGCTATCGGTGTCACCCAGGTTACGCAACTCATCCTTGGTGTTGGTACAGTCGTTCAGGAGCTTAAACTTCTTTGTAGAGAATGCAGCCTTAACATTGCATATCAACTCCTGGTCCATGGGCTGGATTAACGATGTAGTGTTGGGAGGAAGGAAAACCACTTTTACATTGGGGTGACAATCCAACAGTATGGGCGAGTGTCCTGGTGTGTTGTCAAGGAGCAACAAAATGTTGAATGGAACATTCTGTTGCTCACAGAATTTCTTGACATCAGGAATGAAACAGTCGTCAAACCAGGAGAGGGACAGAGCAGTGAACATCCACGCCTTACGAGCGGTTAGCCAGTGGACATTTAACTTGGTCATGTCCATGTTCTTGTAGGCGTGCGGCTTGCGTGCTGTGTGGATCACCGATAACTTGAGCTTACAGGTACCGGAGGCATTGGTGGTAAAGAGGACTGTGATGATCTCCTTCTGCAACTTCTGGCCCCGACACTTGCTGGCAGACTTGACAACGATGGTCTTGGTAGGTAACTTTTTCCAAAACAGACCAGATTCATCCATGTTGAACACCTGGTCATCGGTGTACTGTCCTTCCTCCATAATGTCATGTAAGAATGGAGGAAAATCCCTAGCCGCATCACGGTCAGCACTCGCTCCTTCACCACCAATGTTAATGTTGGTGATCTTGTTCCTCTTCTTAAACCCTTGCAGCCACCCAGAGGAAGCATTGAAGGGTTTGGGCTCTGTAATTCCCATCTTACGTGCCACTGCTACGTACAGTTCACGTGCGTAATCCTGAACTGACCGCGTGTCCACCGCCATATTCTGTCTTGCCTGACGAATCAAGCAACTCACAAGTAAATTCTCACTCTTGAGCAGCACCTTGTTCTGGCAGTACTTCTCAATTGAAGCACCTGCAGACTTTGTGATGCTCATTTGTTCTTTTATCTTGGCGGGATCCTCCTTGATTGTCCGGATCGTAGATTCATTCACGCCATGTGGCGCGCCAAATCATTTTGCCTCGTTCCTTTTTCTAACTCTTGTACAATCTTGTACTTAACTTCGTAACTTAGAGCACGTAGTATCTTCTTTGGCTTGGAGCGGCTGGGTCCAGGTAATGCAAGGTTTTTCTGTGGTGGGGGGGGGGTCCAGCGGAAGCCATTCTTACGAGATTAGCGGGCACAATAAAACACAGTTTACACGGAGTGACTGGGAGGAGAGCGGCTGACGCGGGTAGGTCAGCGGCTTCTTCCCTCCCGTGGCAGGGTACGTCATATTACATTAAACCAGTCACAGCTAGTGGGGGAGGGAGGTAAGGATGCGTGGCCCAATCACAGTCCGATACATCATATGACGTCACCAATAAAGGCAACAGCAACATACTGCGCAACCTTACTCGCGCCGCTTACCCTCGCTTTGTTCAAACATGGCGGGAGATGGCTTGAATCCAAAATGGCGCGGCTGGACCGCCAGCTGCTCTCCGCGTAAATGACCAAATTTACCGCGTAATTAAAGCATCTCAGTTCAGGCAAGGCACCACGTAAATGACCAAACGCGTAAGCCAAAACCGCGTAAATCCAGACTCAACTGTACATAGATTTACCATATCTTCAGACTAGTTTCTGGACAAGTTGTACAGTATATAGTTTCACTGCATCTAAGGGTTAATCTTAGTTCCTGTGAAGCTGGGTGCATAATACAATGAATATTGTCGACTAATTCTAAATCTCACTGATGTTATTTTTATGTTATTAGTATGGTTCTACCCAGTAGTTATATAGAACCCTGCCACAGTTATTTCTTTAGAAACCATAAATGAAGGTTAAGTTTGGTGTAAAGAATATATGAATATGTAGCGTATGCTGTATATAATTAAAGAGTGAAACTTCTCAGTTAAAACAGCAGTGTCCATAATTGGAGAACCAACTTTTTGTCTATTGCAATTACTGTAAATGCCTTGGTTAAGGACTTAAGCTGACGTTCGTCTTGAATACCCACAAAATGTTCTATACTACTGAGGGTATACACAAACACTTGTTATCTTAAAAGTAGGTTCTATTCTCGTACGGGAGATATATCTATACAGAGGGACCCAGGAGCTCGCTTCCACACCACAAAGACTCTGTCTTCACTCCTCTATCTATCTATGTATTACTGCACGCTGGGATGTACAGATGCCAGCATTCACAAGCTGAATACATACAATGTAAATATGATAATTTATATACAGAATATGGTGCACAATAAATGGAATATTACATAGAATTAATACATGTTCTGTAATACTTTACTATACATGATTAATGGAGTAATATAAGAGTACAGTAATATAATAATACACAGCTGAAGGTACTACTTTGTGTCCATATCATACACCTCCCTCCCCCCTATACGCTCATAGTTTCATCTTGAGCGGACCTTTTGTTTCTGAGTCGTTCTCACCTGCGGAGTACTGGGGCAGAAACACAAGGTGGGGATGGATTTACTTTAAAGACATCAACATTAGGGAACTCAACTGGGGAAGGGTCAACACTAGGCAGCTCCACAGGTCGGAGGAAACGACGGTTCCTCCACCATACTCTACCACTAGGAAGACGTACTTGGTAGTCCCTGGACCGGCCAATACCCATGACAACCCCAACCTTGTCCCAGCGGTGAGATACCGGATCTTGAATCCTGATCTGCTGGCCGATACTCAACCTGGGCATGACAGTCGTACCGAGCAGTGACATCTGCGGCTCGTTCTGCTGCACGGCGGTCACATTCCTCAGTCTTGGCCTGCCATTCTTGAGAAAAAGACTTCGGGTGGGCAGGAACACAAGACCTGAGATGATGTCCGTATAGAACCTGGGCTGGGGAGCGTCCGGTGAAGTTCAGGGTGTTGCGTAACTCCAATAAACCTCGATCGAAGTCCTCGCAGTCGATATTTCCTGAGGGTGACACCTTAAGGATCAGGTGTTTCACAGTCTTGACTGCGGCTTCAGCGTGTCCATTCGCCTGGGGGTAGTGGGGCAAGGTCACGACATGACGGACTCCCCAATGGTCCATGAAGTCCCGGAACTCGTGGCTGGTGAACTGGGGTCCTCCATCAGTCCTGAGGCGGAAAGGAACACCAACTTCTCTGAAGTAATGCCTGAAGTTCCGGATGGTAGCAGTAGCCGTTGTATCACTACCACAGGGGACGACAACAGGCCATCCAGACAGTCGGTCGGCAATGACGAGGAAGGACTTCCCTGCAACTGCAAAGAAATCGGCCGACACAGACTCGAGGGGTCTTGAAGGGTTGTCGTCGCACATTAAAGGTTCCTGTTGCTGGCTAGGTTGCAGAGTCTGGCACGGTTCACAGGCACGGATGGTACTTGCAATGTCCGCGTCGATTCCGGGCCAAAATACAGTCTGCTTCGCCCGTCGCTTGGTGGCCTCCACTCCTCGATGGCTGTCGTGAAGGCGGGTCAAGGTACGGCGGCGTAGGGCAGCAGGAATAACTACTCGTGGACCATACAAGACGAGGTCTCCGTCACAATAGAGGTCCTCGCAATTCATGAAGGTCGTATCGGTTAGATGGAAATCCCTGAGACACACAGTCGACGAGCCGGATGTAGGAAGGGTCGGCCAGGGCTGCGGTGCGGAGATCTTCAAGGGTCTTGTCTGCATCCGGTGCTGTAGACTCTTCTGATGTGAAGACGGCCTTCAATGAAACTACTGACTTGAGGGATGCAGCAGCTGTAGAACACAACATCTCGTCTTCTGGGGTGGGGCGACTGACAGGGGCGCGGGACAGGGCATCCAGGATGCACAACAGCTTACCCGCACGCTACATAGCCGTGAAGAGATAAGGCGAGAGCTTCTCTTTCAGACGTTGAAGGCGAGGATTCTCTACTGCATCCAAAGAGTAGTGATTGATTATAGGTATAAGGGGGCAATGATCCATGAAGAGGGTGAAGTGCTGAAGTCCTATCAGGTAGAAGCGGCACTTCGCCATCGCCCAGACAACAGCCAACATCTCCAGCTCAATCGTGGCATATCGGGTCTCAGCGTCGGTCAGGAACCGGGATCCACACTGAATTAAGCGGAGTTGTCCACCGCCATGGTCCTGCAGAAGGGCGTAACCAACGCCGTAGAGTCTGGAGGCGTCAGTCTGGAGGACGGTGGGTAGGGCTGGGTCGTAACAGGCGAGGACAGGTGGACTTACGAGGGCCTGCTTGACTCTCTGGAAGGCCTCTTGATGATCTGGGGTCCACAGGAATGTCCTCCTGGGGCTCAGCAGGGGGCTTAATGGCTGGGCTGCGGCGGATATCTCCCATATGGTGTGATGAATGTAGTCAAATGCTGGTCTTCTTCGGCCAACTCGATCTGCCAATAACCACATAAGGCGTCTATAGTTGTAAAAAAACTTCGCCTTCGGGTCCACACTTCGAACAGCTGCGAAGGGTGTGGGTGAAGGGTGGGCTGGACGGGAAACTTGCTGGTTAAGTTTTGACAGATCGGTGGTGATCCGTACTCCACCACGAGGCTTGGCGACGGGGACGAGAGGGTGGCACCAAGGTGAAGGTTCGTCTCCGGCCGGTTTGATGATTCCCTGAGCAACCATGGAGTCAAGCTCTTGTCTAACTAGCTCCTTGTAGGCGTGAGGAATCAAACGAGGGGTGTGGATGGCAAAAGGTGTAGCACCATCCTTAAGATGAATCTTCATAGGTGGACCCACCATCGGCTTGAGTGGTGTGGATCCTAAAGATTTCTTCGTAACCAACACGTCAGCAAACTCCTTGAGAAGGTAAGCTCTTGCATCAGAAGGGGACGTGTTAGTAGAGATAGGGAATTCCTTCAACCTGTTGACATGGGTGACCTTTAAGATAGGTTTAGGGAATTCCTTGGAAATAATGGCCAACTCTTGACAATGGCCATATGATAAAAGCGGAGTCGGGATACCATCATGAACATCAATCCGGGCTGAGCAAGACTGCTTACCAAAGGTAAGAGTAGCCCAGAAAGATCCCAAAGCTGGAGCCATCTTGGAACCATCAGCTGTCAGTTTCGTTGTCTGAGGAGGGGGCTGTAGGTTGCTCCAGGGTATTCCCAAACTTGCTAAGTATTGTGGACCAATTACTGAGACGTCAGCACCGGTGTCAGGTAACATCTGAAGACTGGATGACGAGTTACCGTAAGAAATGACGACATTAATGTGCTGGGGCGTCGTGTCTGTGGAACAATGTACACGACGGCAGGAACGACTGGACACAGCGTCTTGATGCCTGCCAGAAGGAGGGGGCGCGCCAGCACTACCTGAGGATGACTTCTTGGATCCTAGGTGGTGTCCTTTATGTGTCTTCTTACGACAACATTTGTCATAATGGCCCACACGACCACAAAGTCTGCACTGAACTTTGCTAGCAGGGCACTTGACTGTGTAAGCCCAGTGACCCTGGCGGTCGCAACTTCTGCACACGCTTTGAGCAGCTGGGCACTGGGAGGCATTATGCTGTCTCGCACAACTGTTACACAAAGCTGCTGCTGAAGGTGTAGCTGGAGGGTGAGGGGTGGGGTTACCTTGCTGCTTCTTACCCTTTCTGTAGGAAGACACTGCCCTCACCTGGTCAGGTTGTGAGCGTAAAGCTGAAGTCGCACACCTGGCGGCCTCGTACGCTCGACATTTTGTAACAACATCTTGAAGGGAGGAAGTGGGGTCAAGGGAAATGAGAGGCTGAACTAGCTCTTCATCTCGGACACCCGTTAAAATGATTGTCTTGAGTTTGTCTCTTCACAGACTTGAGAATGTCCGGGACAAACATCAACTTCCTCTGAACACCTTTTGAGCCTTACAAAAAATGCGTCAAAAGATTCTCCATCAAGCTGCTTACATTGGAGGAGTTCTCTTCTTCTGAGTGCTTCGTTGCGCTGTCCCTTGATGTGTTCCTGCAACTTGTCGAGCATGGCCTCTACCGTCAAAGTTGTCGTAGGAGGCATTTTGAAGTGTGTGCTCGAGTACGTTGTGTCTCTAAGGACAAGCACATACGAAGCTGTATCCTTGTTGCGTAGTCTTGCCAACGTCGACGCCATTCCCGAAACATCTGATAAGAAGCGTCAGACATCAGAGAGGGAGGCGTCTGTACAGCAGCCTTTTGAGGTGTTGTTGATCCGACTCTGGGAAATGAGGTACCAGTACCTCTAGTCGCATCAACGTCAGTAGTAGCAGACGAATCTTGTACTGTAGATCGTTGTGGGGAGGCTAACAGAGAAATCAAGACTTCAAATCTGGCTTGATCTTCCCTTCTTCTCAGGTCATCCTCACTTCTACGTATGTCTTCGAGTTCTCTGCGTCGTTGTTCCTCTTTGTGGCGCCGTCTTTCAGACTCTTTGTACCGAATTTCTTCCTCTTCTCTCCTTGCAATATCGTCCTGGCGTCGAGAAGTTTCCATCCACTTTATCAGTTGAAGGAGATCTGTGGACGCATGCATCGCAGGAGAGCTGGCTCGCGACGAGCGAGGAGATTCTGTGGGTGACTTGGCGTTGTCACTGTGGGGAGAGTGGGGCCTGAGCGTGAGTGGGGAGAGGTTTCCCACACTAAAACTCGTAACCCAATCGTCCAGGGTATCATTTTGATCCCTGTGAGACATGCCGACTGCTTCTGTACTCTATCTGTGCAAAAGACCGGGTCAGCCCCTCATAATCTATGCACAGAATTACAGAAGTCTACAGTAAGTCACAAGAATTTAATATAAGGTGAATGCATGTGTGTGTGTGTGTCTTGCGGGTTGCTGGGAGAGACTTGGCGCACTGCCAGACGTAGGAGCAACTGGGCAGCATCGAGCGCTGGTCGGTTAGTTACCCTCAGACCAGAGACGGGAGAGTACGTACTGTCGGGCTGCTCCCTTAGTCACCTGACCGCAACTTGCACTGACAATTATGATTAAAATACACAACACAGCACTTCACAAAACACTTCACTTCACAGCACAGCACTGTACACAGCATAGCACTTCACAACACTAAGTCTAGAGGCTTGTAATAGTCTTGCTGTCGATCGTGAAGCTGAAGACAAGACGCCATTAACAGAGTCTGGGCGGGATGGCTTGGTCCACTGTATCTCACTGAGAAATAATCACTGCACCATCTGACGTTCGTCTTGAATACCCTCAAAATGTTCTATACTACTGAGGGTATATACAAACACTTGTTATCTTAAAAGTAGGTTCTATTCTCGTACGGGAGATATATCTATACAGAGGGACCCAGGAACTCGCTTCCACACCACAAAGACTCTGTCTTCACTCCTCTATCTATCTATGTATTACTGCGCGCTGGGATGTACAGATGCCAGCATTCACAAGCTGAATACATACAATGTAAATATGATAATTTATATACATAATATGGTGCACAATAAATGGAATATTACATAGAATTAATACATGTTCTGTAATACTTTACTATACATAATTAATGGAGTAATATAAGAGTACAGTAATATAATAATACACAGCTGAAGGTACTACTTTGTGTCCATATCATACACTTAAGGTGACGGCCAAGTCAAAAGGAATGATTGAAACCTGCCTTTTGACACATTCAATATTTATTGATGTGGTCAAAACATGGTGATCCATCTGATACATAATTAGTTAGCTCACACAATTTTATCTTAATTACAATTTATTAAACATAGTGACATAACAAAAAGTTCATAACTATTAATCTTAGTTATGCTTCATTCTGCATTGTCTTATTACTCCTGAAAGGCAGAAACGAGTAGGCATAATTAGTCAAAATATTTCAGTACTGAGGGGTATGTCATCACTTAGGCTGTACATACAAGTGCGAGTCCATGCTGATTAGTATGGTGTTCCAAGAGACAACAGTACTGCGCAAATTGTCCCAGCACAAATTCTCGGACAGGATTGTGAGTCGGTGTTCACCAGTGCGAGCAGAGGGCTGGTCTTCACAGCATCACTAGAGAGGGTGATCCTTCTCATGGCGGGGTGTGAAGCACCACTACCCGCCGAAGACAGTCCACTCAGAGAACCAGGACTTGTCTGTAAACACTTCTACATCTGGCGAGGTCACAGCTTGAAAGATTTAATGACAACACATACCAACACTGTAGCTGAAGACAGTGGCGATAACACTATGTTTAAAGCTATTCAGCGTGTTCGAGTTAATGGTAATGCTTGGTAACTTGTTCCACTCATCCACTACTCTATTTCTAAACCAATGTTTACCTATCTCGAGGGTAAATTTAAATTTTCTAATTTAAAGCCATTGTTACGAGTTCGCTCCTGGTTAGATAGTTTGAGTACCACCTTTGTAATATCACGTTTGTTTAGCCCTGATTTCCATTTATACACCTCGATCATATCGCCCCTCACTCTACGTCTCTCGCAGGAGGCGCAAATTAAGATGCTTCAACCTGTCTCTGTATTCAAGGTTCCTAATGCCCAGGATTAGTCTTGGCATCCTCCTCTGTACACTTTCTTAGGATTCCTTATCCATTCTATAGTACGGTGACCAGAACGAAACTGCGTAAACCATGTGAGGTCTCACAGGTGCAAGATATAGTTTTAGGATAACCCACAATGAAAACTCTATACTATATTATTCTTATTTTGGGTAATTCACAAGAACACTGCTTCAACCAGAAGCAGTTGATCGATTGTGTTCATTTTTCTGCGGATATTTTTTTCATTATACAGGTTGTACCTCTCTAGTCCGGCATTCTATGGTCCGGAAACTCCCGTGGTCTGGAACGATTTTAGTTTGCCCAATAGGTAGATAACCAGCTTTTTTTTTTTTTTTCTTATCTGAATTATTATTACTGGATTATTACATTTTTGCCCCTCAGGCTCCAATGTGGGTCAGTGACCTGTGCCCGGGTGGGCTAATCCCAGTAAAAACCAAAAAACAACAACAAAGCCGCAGGAAATTAAGGTTTGTTTACATCCGGCAGTTCGGCTCTCTCTCTCTCTCTCTCTTTCTGTCTATATTTAACCCTTCAATATATATTAACAGTAAATAAGTGTTGCTTTCATATTCATATGTAGAGTAATGACGATATGTCTTCACATGTGCGCACTTACTGTACATACGCGATCTCACTTTTTTCTTTAACATTAATGGTTACATACTTATACAGTATTGTTCTTTTCTTTTTTTCTTTTATCCTCTTCGCCACTGATCGGCTTGTTAGCCGCTTGGGCGATCGGTCACGTCTCTTTTCCTTTATATTCTTCACCAAAAGGTCGGCTCGCTAGCCGCCCGGGCGATCGGTCACGTCTCTGTCACGCACTGTTGGCAAATACTGGGCATGCACCGGCTCCTGAATGTACCTGAACCCGCTCCAGTGTTGGTCAAGTCTTCTCTTGAAAGAGCTCACACTCGGTGCCGTCACAACACTCTCTGGTAGATTGTTCCAAGAGTTTACAACCCTCACTCCGAAAAAGTTTGCCCTCACGGTTTTCCGGACTTGCGGCTTCTTCAATCTTGAGCTGTGACCCCTTGTGGGGCGAGCGTCCGCCAGCTCCAAGTAAGGACACTCAACTGAGTAGTGCCCCCTGAGATGCTTATAAACCTCAACTAGGTCCCCCCTTGCCCGTCTGTAGTATAAGCTAGGCAAGTTCAGGCGCTCCAATCTCTCAGGGTAGCTGAGATGCCGAAGTGCAGGCACCAGTTTGGTGGCCCTCCTTTGAACATTTTCAACCAACTGACAGTCCCTAGCATATCTCGGGGACCAGATGGGGTGACAGTACTCCAGATGGGGAAGCACTTCACTCCTGAAGATCGTCACGAGGGACGGACCGTCTAGATATCTGAACGACCTTCTTATAAGACCCAATAATTTATTTGCCTGATTTACCTTCTTCTCACAATGGCCCGAGAACTTCAGCTCATTGTCAACATACACACCTAGGTCCTTCTCACACACAGTCTCAACTAGTACATTTTCTTCATCCCGTTGGGACATATGGTACGCCTCCTTACCGTTGGTACGCCCCAGGTGCATCCTCTTACACTTCGTGACATTGAATCTCAGCAGCCATTCCTTCGACCATTCCTGGAGCCCACAGAGGTCCTTCTGCAGCTCTTCACAGTCCGCTTGGTTCTTAATTTCCCGAAATAACTTGGCGTCATCGGCAAACATTTGTATGGAGGAGTGTACAACGTCAGGCATATCATTTATGAAACAAACAAACAACAGCGGGCCCAATACACTACCCTGCGGTACCCCACTTGTTACAGGTACAGATGACGATTTCGTGCCATTAATCACCACACATTGCTTGCGGTCATGTAGAAAGTCTTCTATCCACGCTAGGACATTTCCCCGAATTCCGTACCCTTCCAGTTTGATTTTCAGCCTTTCGTGGGGTACACTGTCGAAAGCCTTGGCAAAATCTAGGTAAATATTGTCGATATTACCACCCCGTTCTAGAATATGGGTCCAAATATCCAATACCTTGAGCAATTGTGTCAAGCAAGAGCGCCCCGGCATAAAACCGTGTTGGCAATCTTTTACAAGGTTGTTTCGTAGTAGATGTTCCATCGCTGCATCTCTCATAATGCTCTCAAGTACTTTACATATTATGCTGGTCAGGCTCACCGGTCTATAGTTGTTCGTGGAGTGCCTATCGCCCTTCTTGAAGATAGGACTCACATAAGCCACTTTCCATTCACTGGGGACCATTTGTTCATCCAGGCATTTACAAAACAGAATCTTCAGGGGCTCTGCAAGCTCGTTGCACAGCTCCCTTAGCACTCTAGGATGCACCATGTCAGGTCCAGGACTCTTATGGACCTTTAGCCTGGACAGTTTATTTCTAATACCCTCTTCTGTGAACACAATGTGGGTCAGTGCTGTGTCGAACCGTCTGTCCTCAAACGCAGGAAGGTTAGTTGCATCCTCTCTTGTGAACACTGAGGAAAAGAAGCTGTTCAATGCCTCAGCTTTATCCTGGTCAGAATCTGCGTAACTACCATCTTCAAGCCTCAGGTCTGATACTCCTACTCGCGTTTTCAATTTCGACTTTGCATAGCGGTAAAACGCCTTTGGGTTTGACTTGACCTCGCGTGCAACCAGCCTTTGGAACTCCTTTTCAGCCCTCCTACACTCTATCTTTGCTTGGTTTCTGGCTCTTGCATACATCCTCCTGTCTTGCTCATCGTTTGACCCAACCCACGTCTTGAATTTCTGGGTTTTCTTCTTAATTTTGTCGACCGCCGCATGGTTCATGTGTAGGGATCCCCTCGTATTCCTAGAAGCACTGGGTTTGGTCTTGGGTATATATTTATCGATCAAATGGGTCATTTTACTAGTTATGATATTCAGCGTAGTGTCTGCGTTCTTGTACCTTAATAAGTCAGGCCAGTTGATACCCCTCATCTCTTCCCTCATCCCATTGTAATTTCCCTTGTAATATTTGCACCTTGGCCTGGCCTTATCTTGAACTAGGTAACAGTTAAATCTGAATGACAACACTGTATGGTGACTGGTGCCAACTGGGGCAAGGTGTTCCAGTTTGGCCACCATACCCTCCTCGTTTGTTATGATGAGGTCAAGTGGCTTGGGTGTTTGCTCCCCTCTGTAATGTGTCGGGTCTCTCACATGTTGGAACAGAAAATTATCTCTCAGAGTTTCTACAAAAAGAGTAGCAGGATTATTCAAGTCATTCGGGGTTGACTCGTTTCTCCAGTCGATGTCGCCATAGTTAAAGTCCCCCATGATAAGGAGGTGGCTGGGGTTGAGCATCGCCGCATTGTTTATTAAGGTTCTTAAGTTCCTTTGATTTAGTGGGCCACAGTTCGGGGATCTGTAGATACACCCGACGATAAGTAAGTCCCCTCCCTTTAATTTAATTTTACACCACTTGGACTCTTCAAAAACATCCTCTCCCTGTACCCTCGCCTGGCTGGCTCTAAGGTCTTGCCTAGCGTAGATAACCACACCCCTCCTGCAGGATTCTTGAGTTAGGTTCGTAAATGAGTCATATCCAGCAATACTGAACTCACATTCCTCTGGGTCGATTCTCCTGTTCTTGTACAACAGTTCTACAACTCCTACAATATCTGGTTGGTGTACTCTTAGTAGTGTTTCAAACTCCTCCCTCTTATCAAGGAACGTGTCGGTATTAGTGTACATGACATTCAAGCCAGAATTTGTTCTCGGTAACGTCTCTGCTCTTAGTAATAAACCCGCTCCACCCACATTCTCAGAAGCTGCAGCATTTGCTAAGTACACTGTATTTTGCAGGGTGTGGTTAAAAATGTCATTGTTTACACGGCGCTCGTTCCCTCCTGTCCGGTAGGCTGAGCTGGTGCCGCCTCCCGGGTGGGGGGTTGAGTGGGTGGAGGGTGCACTGCTGCCCCCTGGCCCTGTGTCGGCACACTTGTTTCCACTACCCTCCCCCTGAGTATAACCCATGTGCACCTGTCCCCGTTCCTCCTCGACTCCTCCCTCTTCTGCTTCAAGTCCAGCAGGAGCTTCTTGTGCTGTTCCCTCTGCATTACCGTGCGGTCTGGGTGAATAAATACATCCCGAAATGCCTCGCTCCTTGCTAAGTTTTTTGCCTGCCGGATAACTTGCCATTTTTCCTCCTCACTCCCTAGTGTGATCCTGAGGGGGCGAGGCTTAGCCCCCTGCTTTTGTCCCAGTCTCCTCACATCCTCAGGGGTTGCTGGAATCTTCAGAACCTCTGTGCAAATATTTTGAAACAGCACCTTGTCGTGTGTTTCCTTACTCACAGTTCCCTCTGCCTGGCTCTCTGGGACTCCAAAAACTATTACATTGTTCCTGCGCTGGAGCCGTTCCTGGTGTTCCTCCTCTCCCCTAACAGTAGGTGCGTTAATTTTCATTTCTTCGACACACTTTTTCAGAGTCCCAATCTGCTGTAGAACCTGTACCATTCTGCTACTTCCTCAGTCTTAGCAAGGATCTCTTTCTCAACTTGCTCCAGTTTGTCAACCAGCAGGGCTCCTGCTTCATCTATTTTCGTCCCTAGAGAACTCGTTCCCTTATGGATTGCAATCGCTTCATTCACCTTGACTATGCAGCCAGGGCAATACCAGCAACAGCCATCAAGCTTTACGGCAGTTAGTAACCTCCTAAACGCTGCATTAGTTAGGCCTGCATCCTCCATATCCGACGTCTCCCTGCAGTAATCACATATCAAACTCATGGTTGTTGTTGTTGTGGGGGGGGGGGTGCAGACTGTGTATAAATCTACACCTATTTCAAAGAAAATAAAGAGAGAAAAAGTACTTAGCTACTCTCTGTTGCCTATGGAGTTGTCGTCTGCGACTGCGTACACTGTATCTCCCTGTGAATGGTGTATTGTAGGCACAGTTTCAGTCCTTGAGAAAGCACACAATCAACATAAAATTTAAAGTCTCTGTGGCACCTATGACACGACTTGGTTTCAGCTGGCACGGTGCCTTTCCAGCTTGCTTGCTAGTGAGCGCTCACTTTAAGTTATTTACAACTTCAGCGGTCACTGATGACACTATGAACTATCACTGTGTACACTGTATCTCCCTGCGAGTGGTGTATTATAAACACAGATTCAGTCCTTGAGCAAGCACACAACAAAATAAAATTTAAAGTCTCTGTGGCACCTATGACACGAATAGGCTGGCAGTTGTCCTTACCATTAATTTTACGACAGCTACAACCAGGGTCTTATTTTCTTGTTTTATATGTAGAACCAATCAGTCACTGGTTTTGTAAACATTAACGAAAACAATGCCGGCAGCCGTCTCGTCTCCTCGTGTGTTTTAATATTCCACAAATTATTAATGAATTGTATTGTTCATTTTACACACACAAACATTAATTCTAAAAAAAAATCAGAAACATTAATTAAAACATATATGAACAGTAATAAAGTGTTGCTTTCATATTCTTATGTAGAGTAATGACGATATGTTTTTCACATATGAGCACTTACATACGCGCAGTCTCACTTTTTCTTTAACATAAATGGTTTGCTACTTTTATTGTTCTATTTATTAACATTAAATAACATTACTTAAAACAACCATATTAATTTTTTACATTAATTTTACTACAGCTACAACCAGGGTCTTATTTTCTTGTTTTATATGTAGAACCACTCAGTCACTGTTTTGTAATCAACGAAAATGATGCTGTTTCATTTCCTCATGTGTTTTAATATTCTACGTATTATTAATGAATTGTATTGCTCATTTTGCACACATAAACATTAATTCAATAAAAAAGACATTCATTAATAAACAATAATGAATCTTTTGTACATAAGAGAAGTGACGATGTTTACACGATTGTACACGTCGTCTGAACGTTGGCGGGCCGTTCAAACCCGTCGAAATTCGAGTTTCCGCCGTCAAAATTTAAAATTATGTACGTAGTGTTTTTTGTGTTTGTCCAAATAAAAAACGTTGAATTAAAAACTCGCAAAATTTGAGAAGCTACTGTACGACATTTAACCCTTCAATA
This sequence comes from Homarus americanus, assembly GCF_018991925.1. Lineage (NCBI taxonomy): Eukaryota > Metazoa > Arthropoda > Malacostraca > Decapoda > Nephropidae > Homarus > Homarus americanus. Next base: position 21,151 of record NW_024741578.1, read on the forward strand.
TGTCTTCAAAGAGACCACGAAGCAGTGAAAGTGGTGCTAGTGCTTCCAAGTGTATGCACAAGTCACTATCTGTCCAGGAAAAGGGTGAATTTCCATGGTCCGGAAATTTCCATGGTCCGGCATCGGTCAGGTCCCGAGGTTGTCGGAGGTACAACCTGTAGTAAGTTTTTTAAAAAGGCAATACCTGTATTTTATTTTAATTAGAAATACCTGTATAGTATACCTTTTTCAGATTTTTCTTAGTTTTATCTATCTACAATCATAAATCACCTGTAGTGAGCAGAGCATGAAGGATGAGGATAATTGTGGGATAAAACAGTGAACTGATCATAGGACACTATAATGATGTCTCTATGTGCTTTGTACACCCACTAAAAATTATTCAGCACCTGTGTCATATTGTATCATGCCGTCAAGATGCCGAATAATTTTTTAGTGGTTGTACATGACAAAATTTATTATTTACCATATATACATCACTGAAAAATATGACGAGTCACCGAGTGTCTAGTGTTTGTCTACAACCGGCCCGCTCAACACTCTCGTCCACAAACACATAAATTACTCCATAACACTTCATCAAAGGGTAAGATTCTAGTTTTGGCTATACCTGTATTTATATATTTAACCTAACCTAACCGCAGTACCCAGGAACTATATCTAACTAAATTGGACCCCTCTTTCAGGATGGGGGGGCTTTGATTCAGGTGACTGAAACTAAAATAATACCCATCAAAGTTGCTTTCATTGGTATTTTTTATTATAACAAGTAAAGTACTTTATGTTTAATATGGTTCAGGGTCTGAGAGGCAGAGCGCACTGGCTAGCAAGTTAGGTAAGGTCAGGTAAGTTCTCTTTGGTTGGTTAGGTCAGGTTCTATTAGGTTCTAGTAATGTCATCTCTTTTAAAATACTTACGATAGTAATATGAACATGTGTGGGAAAAATGATCCAAATTGAACAACTTCTGATAGTAGAACTGTTCTCATACATTACCTTATTTTGTTTAGCTCAATCCCCCGATATACAAATCAATATATAGTTCCATGCGTGGTCACTACTGCCAAACTTTTATTATATAATAACTCAGCTTGACTTAGTGACTAATAAAAGTTCTTATTATATACTGTACAGTACCTCTGTTTGGCTGGATATACTAGTTTAGGCTCCAACTGTTCTTCATGTATGGAAGGAAACAACTGATAAAGGTGATGGATCAGTGGACTCAGACACTGGAGGAAAGAGATGCAGTGGATATTATAACTTCATGAAGACCTTTAACAAAATACCACACAGAATACTTACAGAAAAAATAAAGAACTATAGTATCGGGACACACATTTGAAATGGACAGTGGCCTTTTTAAGCTGCATAAGACAATGTGTTGTAGTGAATAGTCATAAGTCTGAATGGTAAGAGGTAATATGCAGAGTTCCTCTGGGGGCTGTGTTGGGACCATTATTGTTAGTTATCTTCATAAATGACCTGCCAGTGTAATGGGGCTCATTTTTGTTTCATACTTCTTCTATTTACTCCTTATTCCTCAATTCTTATATCTTCTTATTGTTATTCTTATTACCTTTTTCTATATACAGTATTAATAATTTTAATTTCTAAGTCTTTGTGTCTATAAGTATCTATCTTATATTTCTTTGCTTATATTTTCTCAGTCAATACTGTATTCTTTTCAATACAGTACTTTATTTCTTCTATCATACATATATATATATATATATATATATATATATATATATATATATATATATATATATATATATATATATATATATATATATATATATATATATGTAGAAATTTCAGTGTAATTTCAAACGCTGCGCCATTGGCGATGCTGAGTTCAAGGTCGTTTGAGGCAAGAGAGCGCTCCTGCACGTAGTGAGAGGTTTTGGAACTAGGCCTATACGATATTGAATGTAATTTACCGAATTAATATGGAGGCGAATTATGAAATTAAATATCAGTTATTAAATTAAAAGTAATCATAGATCGTTTCCCAGTCTGAAAATGTTGCGTACGTCCTAATTAAGCTGTTAATCGTCTGGTAAATATGTCACTCTGGAAAGCGTGAACCAGTGAGCAAGCGTGGCTGGGGAGTTGTGAGGGAGGTCACGCCAGAGGACCATCTCTGTTCTGTACCCAGGAGAGACGGACCACGTGAACTGTTGCCTTCGTTATTTAACATCAGTATTAACAAGTAAGTTTATTCAATCTCAGACAAAGCTAGATACGGCGGTAGGAACAAACAGTGATGTGAGACAATAGCTAACAGCTCGGGTTTTTTCAGGGTTCTGTAGAGCCCACGCGGTGTGAAACGTCCACTGGCGGTATGAGACAAGTGGTGAAACGAGCTGTATGACCGTCCACTGACCTGGGTTTGAGCCACCTGTTGAGTATGGTGAGAGTTGGAGTGAACCTAGCCGTCTGGGTGCCCAACTAACGAAGTGACGATCGTTTGGGGTCATCAGCTCTCCTCTACCTCGGCTCACAATACCACATATCTTCAAGCAGCTTAGTGAAACCCTTTTGGTAACGGGAAGCTAAAGCTTCTCCCAACTGTACAAGGTCTGATAGGCTCACTCCCTTCCGTTTCATGGATGTACTGGGGGTAAAGTGAAGCCAGCTGAGTGATACAGGGTCACACACTGGGACCAAGAGTCCAGTGGAACTTAGAGGTACATTTCCAAGGTTGAGAAAGGCTGGTTTGGGCCTTAAATTACGGGTGCCTGTTGGTTGTGCCTTAAAAAACTACGGAGTGCAAGTGGAATCTATGTGTTAGGTTAGGGAGCATGTGTTTACGGGTATTGGTGGACTCAGTAACTTCTTAATCTAGTGATAATATTTTTTCCAGTTACTGATATTGTCTTGCTGTGTGTAATTAATATTTCTTAAATAATCGTGATAGTATTGTTTTAATGTTGTGTCACTAATTGAAACCAGAGAATAAGGGAACTGTTTTTCAAATGAGTTTTCTCCCTTATGTTGTAAGTGATACTGTGATTTAGTTCCTTTAATGCATTAAATATTTCTTTATAATTTCAATCTCAGGTATAACCTTTGTTCCCCAGAGTAGTGCTTAAGTTAGGTTAGGAGGTGTGCATCTGTTGGGGTAATATAATTTTGTTGAGTGAACTGAAGGCCTATTCAGGGTGGAGTTAATAAGTTATTAATTTTTTATACCATTTTCTCAGTGCTGGATATTATTTTGTTGAGTGCCCTTAAGGCCTATTCATTGTAGAGTTATTAATTTCTTATTTTTTTATAAAATTTCCTCAGTGCTGGATATTATTTTGTTGAAAGCCCTTAAGGCCTGTTTCATGTGTGCAAGCAACACTTCATAATACTTGAGTTTATTGTTGTCTAATGAGGCATTGTCCGAGTTTCTGATAATTTCAATATCATGTATAACCTTTATTCCCCAGAGTAGTATTTTAAGTTCAGGTTAAGAGGTGCGCATATGTTGGTGTACCATCATTTGATTGTGTCTGTAGTGTTGGAGGGAATATAAGTGTCTAATTTTTACAGTGTGTCTCACTCATCCCAGTCACAGACGCTATCCTTCCACGGGTCACGGAGAATTAATTTTGTTTAGAAAATTTAAGTGTTCTTGTGCTAGTTCGGGATTTTTCTCAAAGGGGCGCTTCCACTGCAATTGCCATCTAATGATCTTTAATAAACCCCAAGTCAAGTGAGAAATTAAAGTCCAGTAAATTCCGACCGGTTACAAATGGTAGCAGAGCGTAGTTATTTTTATTTCGTGACTGATAGTTCTGTAGTCGGGATAATGGGCGTAATCATGGAGTGGATGGAAATGGTAGAGTGTGTGAACCCAGCTCCACTCATGCTCGCTGTGGGAATGGGTTTGTTGTTGTTGACGGTGCGGGGTTACTCAGAGAAAAGGAGAGACAGCCCGGGGTTGGTACAGTTGAGAGAAGAGTTCGTGGAACGTATTGGGAAGCTAGAGGGGAAAATCCGGGGAGAGTACCAGGAACGATTGGAACAGTTAGAAGGAAAGATCAATGGGGAATGTCAGGCATGGGCGAACCAAATCAGGGGGGAGTATGGAGTATATGTACAACAGTTATGGGGGGAGTACAACACACAATTGCAACTGTTAGAGAAGGAACATCAACAACACCTAGCTCAGTTGAGGGATGCACTAGATAGGGTAAAGACACAGTACCAAATACAGCACGATAAGACAATGTGGGAGATGAGGAGACACAATAGTAGAGAGGGAACTAGTCTCGGGGCTGGGTTGACCATGTCTAAGTTCGACGGTAGGCCAGGAGTAGAGGTAGGGAAGTGGTTAAGAAAGGTTGACCGAACCCTCAAGCTGCGAGACGGAGACGAAGTCGGTCGAATCCAATTCATAATAAGGCATCTTGCGGGGCCTGCGGCAGATCGCGTATACAATGCACGCAGAGACTGGGAAACCGTAGACGATTATAACTTGTTATTTGAAGCAGCAATACGGCGGGCAGACGGCCGCGTACGACGCCATTCAGAAGGTGATGAATCGGAAACAACGGAGCAACGAAACGCTTCTTGAATATTATGATGCTATGCTCGATTTAAATGATGAGTTGAACCTCCATGGACATAAATATGATAAGGCCCTGTTGGGAGATGCAATCACTCGGGGGCTCAAGGAGGAACAAAGCCGTATGTGGTTATTGGAGGAGATCCAGAAGTATCCTCACCGTAGTCTAGATGAGTGGATCACGGGGCTGAGAGAGGCGGAACAAAAACGAGCGGCTTTGAGGGAGGTATCGCTGACTAAGGGAAGAGAGAACGAACCGCAGGCTGAGGACTCGATTCTCCCAATGTGCCATGCGTGTGGACAAGAGGGCCACCTCAGTTTCAATTGCACGAACAGGTCCAGACCAGGAGAGAGTGTCCCAAGGGGATACGTGGACAATGGCCAGTATCGAGTTAGAAATAATAATCGGAACGGGCGGTCAGGAAATAGTCAAGGCCAGGCAGTCCCCGCCAACTGTTCCTGGCCTCACCAATAGATTCCGCCGGCGATGTTATGAACCAAGAGAGAGCGGACCCGTGGTCGAGCGTGGTCCGCATGACAAATTTAATCACGACAGAAGGTATCTTAAGGTTGAAAGCAGAGTGTCCTAAGGTTTCAGTGCTGGTAGCGGGTCGTGAAATGTGGGGTTTAGCAGATACTGGGGCAGAAGTGTCGTAATTGATGAAAACTTCTTCTGTCGGGAGCTGGAGCCTGCAGGCGTGGTGTTGCAGCCCACTCGAATAAGGGTAAAAGGGGCGTCAGGGTTTCCAGTGCCACGTGTGGGGTGTATTCGGGTCACTATGGTCGTATGTGGGGTGGAAGTCACTGATGTGGGGCTGTTGGTTTGTCCAGGGATTGAGACCCAGGGTAAGGGGCAATCGCATGTTGGGTTGTTTGGGATGAGTGTGCTGGGGGAGGTTGCGGAGATCTGGCCGCACATGTATCACTTGTGCAGGGAAGCCAGAAGCACCGCTCAGTGGGAAAATTGCTTGCATGAGGTTAGGCAGTTATGTGCAATAGAGGCCATCAGCTTGGGGTATTGTACGACGGAAAGGAAGAAAAGCCCAACCATTCCTCCCCGGAGTACTCGGTTGCTGTCAGAATGTGTTCCCTCATTCAGCCAGGTAGCTAACAAAGAAGTCGTGATTGAACCTCTAACAATGGATGATGAAGGTTGGATGCCTGAGGGTGTGATAGTGTTGCCGACAGCTGTAAGAGTGGTGAGAGGCATGACCCAGGTGTTGGTGGCAAATCTGTCTGATCGTTGTAGGAACTTGAGGGGCAATTGGCGGATTGGGAAAGTGGCTTCTGGGACGGAAGTCGAGGCAGACATCAGTGAGGAGGTGTATGTGAGGACAGTTCAACCGGATACCCATACGGAGGTCAAAGTGCACACGGAGAAAATGAATGAGGAACAAGAGCGTGCAGTTAGGGGTTTAATAGAAGAGTTCAGTGATATTTTTGAAGGGGAGGGCCAGCCCATAGGAAAGGCTATTGGGGTTCAGCATGAGATCCCAGTGACTACAGACAGGCCAGTTCGGGTGCCATACGGGAGGATCCCTATAAACCGGGTACCAGAGGTGAAGCAGCACATTAGCCAGCAGTTAGATCAGGGAGTAATTCAGCATAGTGAGAGTCCGTACTCTGCCGCCATTGTAGTAGTGAGGAAAAAGGACGGGACTCTGAGGTTGTGCATTGATATCGTGACTTAAATAAGGTCACGGTACGCGATGCGTTTCCTCTGCCTACAATAAATAAAACTCTAGAATCTCGGACGGGGGTCCAGTTTTTCTCAACGTATGATCTGGCGGCGGGATATCACCAGATCGAAGTAAAACCTTCAGACCGTCCAAAGACTGCCTTCAGTACAAGCTTCGGACACTTTGAGTACAGGCGACTGCCTATGGGATTGTCAAATAGTCCGGGAACCTTTCAGAGATACATGGAGTGGATTTTAGGGGATAAGATTTTCTCCTCGTTGCTTGTATACCTTGATGATGTGATGGTGTTTTCAAGTACAATAGATCAGCATTAGGGGGCAGTGAAATTTTGCTCAAAGCTGCACTCTTCAGGCATTGTTCCTTATACATATCTAAGACTCCATGCCAAATTTGAAGCTGATATGTCGAGGTTTAGTCTGCCGCATTTTCTACTGAAATTTTTAAATTTACCTACAGTACTAGCCAAACAGCCGCTGTGGCGGTGCAATGTTCTGTTCAGTGTTTATCAACTTTTTTTTCATATTCCTCTCGTCAATACTGATGCTGATTTTGTCCCTGATCCAAGGGCTCTGACAGACACCAGTTCACAGAACCGGACAAGACTCCCTACACTGGCTGCCGCTTGTGACCGATACTTGATTAGTGATTATGCTGGAGCTGCCATTGCTACTGCCACCTTAACTGACTATGGCATTATCACAAAGGATGACAAGAGTCAGGTTATTGGACCACATAAGCTGCGGGATGCGAGACAAAAATACCGATTTAAGAGGCAAGAAATTGAGATGGCTAGTTTAGATAATTTGACGTCACTCTATTTTGATGGTAAGAAGACCGCCACTCGTGTGATGATAAAGAATGAGAAGACCGAGAAATGGAGTTCGAGGATGATGGTGAAAGATCATTATGTCATCATGGTTGAGCCTGGCAATGAATATCTCACACATGTGACTCCCAAGACTGGACACGGAAAGCAGATTGCCAAAACTATTCACGAGTTTCTGGTGGAGAAAAATCTAACCCAGCAGCCCATTGTGTGTGTTGGTTGTGATGGAACCAATGTAAATGTAGGATCAGAAAATGGAGTCATTCATCATCTTGAAATGTTACTTGGTCACCCGCTCCATTATTTCATATGTCAGCTTCATGGAAATGAGCTGCCTTTCCGCGCAGTTTTTTATCACTATGATGGTAAACCAAGTGGTCCTGAGCATTGGCGTGGTCCCATTGGAAAGCAGATCAAGGAGTCTTTGTCTGAGCTTCCAGTTGTCGCCTTCCAGCCAGTCAGTTTCCCTGATTTCCCTGTGTTTAATGATGAAGTGGAGAAAGATCTGTCCTGGGATCAGAAATACCTGTATAGGATTTGTAAAGGAGTTATCACAGGTGTTGTTGAAGATGACTTGGCTGCTATTGAGCCAGGTCCTCCCTGTGTGTCAAGGTGGAACACCTTATGGAGTAGAATCCTCAGGCTGTATGTAGCAACATCAAGACCCAGCCATGAGTTGAAAAGAATTGTCATTACAATAATAAAGTTCAGTGCTCCAATGTGGTTTTACATCAAGATACACCCTTACGTAACACACGGCTCAAGGAATGTATTCCAGTCCCTGCTATATATGAAACACCTGAATAGTGAGGAGGAGACGATAGTGAAGAAGGCTGTCCAGAGAAATGCATACTTCGCCCACACAGATCAACTTCTTCTTGGTATGTGTGCAGATGAGGACATGACTGTTAGAGAAAAAGCTGTCTCAATGATAAGAAAAATTAGAGAGGAGAATCAGCAAAAGGAAGAATGCACTGGCAGATCTGAAGAGGAGGAGGAAGATTCTGATGCTGCTGTTGACGAGAATTTGTTAAACTATACTGATGAGGAGGGTAAAGATGGAGATGGGAATGAGGATGTGCCTCCTGTAGTCAACATGAGAAAGGTGGTGACTCCGAAACTAAAGTGGCAAGCAAAAAACTATCATTCCATGATTAACTGGAGGAATGAACTCAAGACTGAGCCTCCTTACATTGCTTCTCTGTCAAATCTACAGGTTAATGACATTCTTGAGACACCATTAGTGGTGCCCAAGTGGCCAAACAGCACTCAGGCGGTCGAGAGAGGCATAAAAGTGATGACTGAAGCTTGCACTGAAGTGACGGGATACGAATCGAGAGATGGATATATTAGGCAAAGATTATTGTCTAGGAAAATGATGCCAAGGTTCCGCACAAAAAAGAATTTCAATATGAACTTGTAATGATTTTCTATACGGTGTACCTGTAAAATAACATGTGAATTAAATCGATGTCACCCATGTAAAATTTATCATTATCCTGGAAAACATTAAATGACACCTAATTTTTGGTATACACTAAAAGTTGACAAAAAGTCGTTCGCGATGCGGCAGGGTAAGTATGCATGAAATGGCATGAAATTTTGCACAGGTGTTTGTTACAGCCATACAAACGATGCCTGAAAAGTGCAGCCTGCAACTCAAATAAAAGTGTTTTTTCCCTGCCCCCGAATCATCATATAGTTAGATTGAAGGAATTATTTTACAGGATGAGGGAAAATAACTTAAGATTTAAACCTAAAAAGTGTGAAATAATGGCTTCCAAAGTAAGTTATTTAGGATATCAGGTGTCAGCTGAAGGCATCACAGCTGATTCTGAGAAAATCAGGGTAGTAAGAGATTGGCCAGTCCCTCAGACGGTGAAAGATGTGCCGTCTTTTGTAGGGTTCACATCATTTTATAGGAAATTTGCTAAAGGGTTTGCCCAAATAGCTGCTCCACTGCATGCGTTGATGCATGGGAAATCTAAGAACCGGGTAGATAGTGAGTGGGGAGAGGAACAGCAGCAGGCTTTTGAGAAACTGAAAGACAGGGTGACGCAGACACCGGTGTTGGCTTGCCCAGATTTCACTCAGGAGTTTATATTAGAGACAGATGCAAGTTTTAGTAGGCTAGGTGCGGTGCTGTCCCAGCGGAAGGATGGCAGGTTGCATCCTGTGTGCTAGGCAAGTCAGGGCCTGAGGAAATCAGAGCGTAACATGAACAACTATAGTTCTCGTAAGTTAGAGATGTTAGCACTCAAATGGGCCGTAGCAGATAAATTCAGGGATTATTTGGCAGGGAAACATTTCACAGTCTATACAGATAACAACCCACTCAGTCACTGAGAGAAGGCTAAGCTAGGTGCCGTGGAAAGTAGGTGGAATGCGGATCTCGAGCAGTTTAACTTTATTATAGAGTACAAGCCGGGAAAACAACATTGTGGCGGAAACTCTATCTAGAATCCCGACGGAACAGGAGGAAGATAGCGAAGAAGAGTATACAGCTATGCACGTAGTAGAGGAGAACGGGGCAGGAAGGAAGGAACTGTGGACGATGGATGGGCTGCGTAAGGAGCAAGATGGCAGGAACTATGTTACAAAAAATGCGAAGATGTACCGAGCGAGGAATTCCTTGATCGTAAGAGAAGATGTTGTCTGGCATAGAAAACCCGAAGGGAAGAATCTATGGAGGGAGGTGCCAGTGTTATCTTCGAACTTGCAAGAGGTTTTGATTAGAGCCTGCCACGACGAGGTTGGACATCAGGGGCGAGATGGTACTCTGTCGCTGGTGCAGGAGCGAGGGTTTGGCCAGACATGGGAGAAACAGTGCGGGACTACATAGCAAGCTGCGGAAGGTGTGGGGTGGCAGAAGAGTAGTAGTTCAGAGAGGTGCAGGTAAATGAGAAAATGCAGGTTGTCGAGGGTGAGTTGGAGGAGTCGTGAGTAGGGCAGAGGGGTTTGGAGAGATGGCTAGGTCGGAAAGGTGCGTTGAGTAGTGGTTGCTGTCATGAGCGGGATTGAGTTGTTGTCATGAGCGGGATTGAGAGTACGGTTGTAATGGCCAGGGCCTCACTAATATGGACTGGTACATTGGCAGAGGGCTGGTCTGATGGCATGAGGTTCGGAGACGTGGATTGAGTCGATCGTTGAAGACGTGAGAGCGTTCGTGTGGACTGAGTATTGTTTGACATTGGTTCCTCTTTGTTCAAGGGCCAGGCAAAAGGAGAATATGCTTGAGTTGGACTGAGTATTGTTTGACATTGGTTCCTCTTAGTTCAAGGGCCAGGACAAAGGAAAGCATGTTTGTTTTGGACTGTGTATTGTTTTTGACATTGGTTCTCTTAGTTCAAGGGCCAGGCCAAAGGAGAGTATGCAGGATGTGGATTTGGTATTAATTTTGACATTGGTTCTCTAGCTTAAAGGCCAGGCAAAAGGGGAGCTTGTATGTTCTGGTTGGTTTTAATTTGGATTCAGCAAGAAATGGAGTTCCTGGCTGCGAGTTGGAATAAGGCAGATTTGAAGGTGGTTTCTAAGTTGTTCTCTCAGCACATGAGGACAGTGCTGTCTTCTTTTAGAGGGGTCGAGTGCTAGCGGGAGAGAGGAGAGAAGACGGAAATGCTGCTTTTAGCACGTTGCAAGTGTGAGGTGCAGTTTCTTAGAACAATTTTTTTAGGGGGGTCGTATGCATGTTTTTCCCAGCACATGAGGGCAGTGCTGTCTTATTTTAGGGGGGTCGATTGTAATATTCAGAAATTTCAGTGAAATTTCAAACGCTGCTCCAATGGCGATGCTGAGTTCAAGGTCGTCTGAGGCAAGAGAGCGCTCCTGCGCGTAGTGAGAGGTTTTGGAACTAGGCCTATACGATATTGAATGTAATTTACCGAATTAATATGGAGGCGAATTATGAAATTAAATATCAGTTATTAAATTAAAAGTAATCATAGATCGTTTCCCAGTCTGAAAATGTTGCGTACGTCCTAATTAAGCTGTTAATCGTCTGGTAAACAAGTCACTCCTGGAAAGCATGAACCAGTGAGCAAGTATGGCTGCGGAGTTGTGAGAGAGGTCACGCCTGAGGATCATCTCTGTTCTGTACCCAGGAGAAACAGATCACGTGAACTGGTGCCTTCGTTATTTAACATCAGTATTAACAAGTAAGTTTATTCAACCTCAGACAAAGCTAGATAAGGCGGTAGGAACAAACGGTGATGTGAGACAATAGCTAACAGCTCGGGTTTTTTCAGGGTTCTGTAGAGCCCACGCAGTGTGAAACGGCCACTGGCGGTATGAGATGAGTGGTGAAACGAGCTGTATGACCGTCCACTGACCTGGGTTTGAGCCACCTGTTGAGTATAGTGAGAGTTGGAGTGAACATAGCTGTCTGGGTGCCCAACTAACGACGTGACGATCGTTTGGGGTCATCAGCTCTCCTCTACCTCGGCTCACAATACCACATATCTTCAAGCAGCTTAGTGAAAACCTTTTGGTAACAGGAAGCTAAAGCTTTTCCCAACTGTACAAGGTCTGATTGGCTCACTCCCTTCCGTTTCATGGATGTACTGGGGGTAAAGTGAAGCCAGCTGAGTGATACAGGGTCACACACTGGGACCAAGAGTCCAGTGGAACTTAGAGGTACATTTCCAAGGTTGAGAAAGGCTGGTTTGGGCCTTAAACTACGGGTGCCTGTTGGTTGTGCCTTAAAAAACTACGGAGTGCAAGTGGAATCTATGTGTTAGGTTAGGGAGCATGTGTTTACGGGTATTGGTGGACTCAGTAACTTCTTAATCTAGTGATAATATTTTTTCCAGTTACTGATATTGTCTTGCTGTGTGTAATTAATATTTCTTAAATAATTGTGATAGTATTGTTTTAATGTTGTGTCACTAATTGAAACCAGAGAATAAGGGAACTGTTTTTCAGATGAGTTTTCTCCCTTATGTTGTAAGTGATACTGTGATTTAGTTCCTTTAATGCATTAAATATTTCTTTATAATTTCAATCTCAGGTATAACCTTTGTTCCCCAGAGTAGTGCTTAAGTTAGGTTAGGAGGTGTGCATCTGTTGGGGTAATATAATTATGTTGAGTGAACTGAAGGCCTATTCAGGGTGGAGTTAATAAGTTCTTATTTTTTTATATCATTTTCTCAGTGCTGGATATTATTTTGTTGAGTGCCCTTAAGGCCTATTCATTGTAGAGTTATTAATTTCTTATTTTTTTATAAAATTTTCTCAGTGATTGATATTATTTTGTTGAAAGCCCTTGAGGCCTGTTTCATGTGTGCAAGCAACACTTCTTAATACTTGAGTTTATTGTTGTCTAATGAGGCATTGTCTGAGTTTCTAATAATTGCAATATCATGTATAACTTTTATTTCCCAGAATAGTGTTTTAAGTTCAGGTTAAGAGGTGCGCATATGTTGGTGTACCATTATTTGATTGTGTCTGTAGTGTTGGAGGGAATATAAGTGTCAAATTTTACAGTTTGTCTCATTCATCCCAGTCACAGATGCTATCCTTCCACAGGTCACGGAGAATTCATGTTGTTAGTAAAGTTAAGTGTTCTTGTGCTGGTTCGGGATTTTTCTCAAAGGGGCACTTCCACTGCAATTTCCATCTAATAATTAATAAACCCCAATTCAAGTGAGAAATTAAAGCTCCAGTAATTCCGACTGGTTACATATACATAGTGTACATATAATACACCATCACACTCATTCACTATCACAACACTCACACAAGACCATTACACCCGCCAATGATATTTACACCCACACAAGAATTTTACATCTCATCTACCACCGTTACATTCACTTATAACCGCTAAATTTCCCATGACCATAACATTCCCAAATGACTCTTACATTCACCCATGACCATAATGTTCCCCCATGATCATCACACTCACCGATGACCCTTACTTTTACCTGCCATTTCAGGACATGGTAAAAACGTGACCACATAATACGTTTAATACTTTTGGGTCTCAGTACACTTCTTCACCCTTTCCTCCTCCTATCGTCACCTCTTTCCCTCCTTTCCATCTTTCTCTCTCAACTCAACTCTCCTTCCCTCTACTACTTTATCCATTAACCTATACTTCCTCACTCATACCCTACTTTCCCTTTATCATCTCTAAATCTTCGTTTTTCCTTCCCTTCTTCTTCCTCCCGATCCATTATCCCCTCCCATTCATCACACCACCTATGTTTCCATCATCCCATTACTCATTGTTAACCTTCCATTAGCCCTTCTTCTTGCCTTTCCCTCTATATCCCCTCCATCTCCTCCATCAGCCTACCATAAAAAATCCTCTGCACGTTCCTCTCTCCACACCTACTCTTCCTTCCTTTTTCCTTACCCCCATCCAAAAGGCATCTTATTTCCCACTCCTATCCCATATCCTCCACCTTATCTACCCAACCAGCACCCATTATTCGTCCTTTACTACCAGCAACCTTTTCCCAAAATCTCAACGGAACAGCTTCATCCATAAACAACAACCAACACATCTCCTTCACTAAAGATACCCAGCTTACCTGCTTCACTAACACTACCCATTATACCTCCTCCACCACCAACGCTAATCAAACGTCCCTCATTATTCACACGGATTACGCTTCTCACACTACCAATACCAATCTTAATTTCATCAGTAACATTTCTGATTAAATTATCGACAGCTATTACATTCCCCACGCACCAACATCCACCTCACCAACATGTCTTCACATCTCTCCCACATCCAGCGCGTCACCCCATCTTTCCCATAAAAAATAGATCACACATCTCCCCCCCATAAACCCTCATCACATCACCCTCACTACAATATCATATTACAACTCCCTCAACACCATCATCACTCTCATTACTGACATCTATTAAACCTCACTCACTATCAAAATGCATCATACCTAACTGACTTATTGCCAATAACCAGAAGGTATCCCTCACTACTAAAACCCACTTGTCCTTCTACACTGCCAACATCCACCGATTGTTACCAATTACAATCACTGAGCGTATCTCTCCCACTCCCAACTTCCAATGCACCTCTTTCACTACCAACACTCATCACTCATCCAACACTCTCTCAAAAAATCACGCCTATTCCACTATCATCACACGACACCTCCCTCACAAGTAAAACCTCACTTAACCCAAACGCTCATCACACCTTTACAAAAGTCGACACAATTAACATATCCCTACAACCATAACTCATCACACATCAGATATAAAAACACCCATCACACCATCCATACCAACAATATGTTCATCACACTTTCCTTTCTACCAATATGCATGACACCTTCCTCATAACCAGGACTCACTACACTTCTTTCACCCACCATACCATTATACCTATCCATGACCATTAATCCCACTGACGACAACTATACTGATCGACAACCATTAAACCTACCCAGGACTATCATAATAACCAACGGTTATTATACACACCATCAGCCAATGTATACCCACGACCATACTCAAGCACGACCACTCTACACCCTATACACAATACTAACCAATAATAACTATACTGGCGACAATTACGCCCATTAAAATCACTATACTTACTCAAGAACATTATAACACACACGATTTATATACTTACCCACCTATCATTACACTTATCCACTACCATAAGTCACCTTCTACCATAACACTACATCCATAACCTTTTTCTTCTCTATTTTCAATAAATTTATGTTCTTTTTTTTTCACTCCCCAGGCCCCGATGTGGGTCGTTTGACCTGTGTCCTGGTGGGCTAATTCCCGTAAAAAAAAAATAACACTCACCCGACGCCCCCCTCCCTCCACCATAAAAATTTACCCTACCTCATTACATTTACCCTACGTTAGAAAATTCACTCTGAATCAGTACACTCACTTTATATCGGTTCAAATGAAAATACGATAATACTCGCACACTACGGCAGTACAGTCAACCGACATCAGCACACTCCCTAAACGTTAGTACACTCACCCACACATCAGTACACTCACCCACACATCAATATACTCACCCAACATCAGTACACTCGCCCCACACATCAGTACACTCACCCCACACATCAGTACTCTCATCCATACATCAGTACACTCACCCACACATCAGAACACTCACCCACACATCAGTACACTCACCCCAAACATCAGTACACTCACCCCACACATCAGTACACTCACCCACACATCAGTACACTCACCACAGCAGCACACACACCCCACACACAGCACACCTCCCACACATCAGTCACACATCAGTACACCCACCCACATCATCACACACATCAGACACTCACCCACACACATCAGTACACTCACCCCACACACCAGTACACTCACCCCACACATCAGTACACTCACCCCACACATCAGTACACTCACCCCACACATCAGTACACTCACCCCACCATCAGTACACTCACCCCACGCATCAGTACACTCACCCCACGCATCAGTACACTCACCCCACACATCAGTACATACACCCCATACATCAGTACACTCACCCCACACATCAGTACACTCACCCCACACACCAGTACACTCACCCCACACATCAGTACACTCACCCCACACATCAGTACACTCACCCCACTCACTTCAGTACCCACACATCACCCACACATCAGTACACTCACCCCACACATCAGTACACTCACCCCACACATCAGTACACTCACCCCACACATCAGTACACTCACCCCACACTTACACTACTGTTACTATATATGACAAACTCTCTCTCTCTCCCCTCTCTTTATAGCTCTTTCTCTCTCTATAGCCTTCTCTCTCTCTCTCTCAATTTCTATAGCTCTCATTTTCTCTCCTTCCCTTCCATTCTTCCTCTCTCGCAATCTCTCTCTCTCTCTCTCTCTCTCTCTCTCTCTCTCTCTCTCTTATTTAAACAGTAGATTACAGGGGATCACTGACAAGGTTCTCGCCTAATGACATGATAACTGGTTTAAAGGACAATTTTGTTAAAAAATATCCTATCTGAAAAATTTTTCCCAAGGATTGTTACTGAAAATTATCATGAAGTGCATAGTTAAGGACATTGGATTAATTAAAGGCAATATAAATATAATAATGTAGACATAGTAGATAATATTTCAGAACAAATTCCATAGTAAAACACATTAATAATTGTAGACCTCAATTGACATGCTGTGGACAGATCTCTCTCTCTCTCTCTCTTACATATACTCACACTTTCTCTATTTATCTCTGTCTTTCTTTCTATACCTCTAGTTCTCTTTTTCTCTTAGCTTTGTATAAATTGACTAGTCACAAAATTCTTATGTGTAGGTGTAGGTTGGATCAATTCAGGATCACCAGTTCCATAACTCATATATTGTATCACTTTCATGGCAATAATGTTGTCTGCATCACCATTCACCATCACCCCTCCATTACACACAGCCATCACACAAAAATACCATTAATCATCACCAATCCAATACCTACTCCTATCATGTCATCCTCATTACCTACACGAATCAACCCTATTTACCTACAGCTAATATACTTCTCTTACTGCCGATATTCATTACTCTGTACCTCTATTACCCACACGTATAAAACGTCCACCACTTTCCAAAACCATCACATCACTTTTACCCATAATTAAATCACTGCTAAAACAAATAACCATTATGCTTTTATTACCCACATTCCCATCCGCTATACTCGTCACACCTCCCTCACTACTGACGTCTTACTACCAATACCCCTTACTTCTACATCACCACTAATAAACTTCACATCTCCCTCACACACGTCCGTATCTACCAATAGTCCAAGAGCCCAGGCACTTTTAATCATGTGTCTGAGGCCAAAAGGTTTGAGGGTCGTTTCTGAACCAGAAATTTATGCCGAATCTGAAAATCCATTTCTTAATTGCCGCAGCTGCTGCGTTTTTGGAGAAAAACAGCGTTTTTTGTTGTTTTCGCACCTTATTTTGGGGAAAAGTATAAAACAACGATTTTACTTCGTGGAGTTATTAAATATCCATTTATACTAGCATGTAGGGTATCAAAGTACAGATATTATCTTTTTGAACGCACATACATCAAAATAATACATGTAAGCTGGGTATCCATGGTAACAAGAGCTCTTTTGTGAAAAAAAAACAGTTCTTTAATCGGTGCAGTCAGTGATTTCTCATGAAGGATGTATCGTCTATAATGTCACTGTGATACTGATCTTGTAAATTGGTTATAACCTCTGTATAACACTTATAGCAATACTTATTGCGAGTATGTGACTGCTATAGAATATTGACAGTAAAGTTTTCTCCACCCCCTGTCAGATTTTGCTGCCAAGACAAAAAATCTGGTTAAATGTCGTCCCATAGTTCCTGTCCTCAGGTTATGGTTACCTTAGGCAGAAGTGTACATAAAACTGAATCCCAGTTTTATGCAGTATACCATAATTGTAACTTATGAATTTGGTGTACTAAATAAAGCGCCAACAAGGCATGTTCCTTAGACTCTCATGGCCTAATTGTTATAATGTAGGAAAACTTAGACAAACTGTTCTGTTATGTCTCCAAAACATATTCCAATAAAATTTGTAGTGTCACAAATTAGTCAGAGTCACTGTCTGACTCATCAGAGGAGGAACAGTACTCCGTTTCATCTTCCTCCTCATTAGCCATATCTGTACCCACGTTATCATCAATGTGGAGGCATACATCTTCTGGGACCTGTTGCCCTTCAAACCAGTTAATAACATAGCGATCGTTCTCTAGCAGCCATCCATTTTCTTCTGGAGCCCACTTGTACGATTCTGGGGTAATTGCGTTTTTCCACATTGATGCTACCAGATTTGCACGCTTCAATTTCTCCAAGAGCACAGATTTGCATGGAGGCAAATTACTAGGGTCGGTTCCTTTGATTTTATGCAAAGGCTGAGATTTTTGTTTTGGTGCAAAATGCTGATCAAATAGCATATGTCTGGCTGTATTCACTGATGTTAGGTTGGGCTTCCCATACATGCTACAAACAAAGGCCTCCATGTCTGTTAACAGATCTGATGATATGTGAGCTGAATCTCCCAATTTGGCGAATGCTGCGATGAACCTTTGTTCCTTTTCCATTAAAGCCAAAGGGCGGACTTTACCTTTGCGTACAAAACTAGCTGTGTAGTCACATCCTGTGAAGGCATGGAGTCCTGACAGGGCACCACACAACTCTGCTCCAAGGCTGTGAGCTAACTGGGATACATCTATATATCGCCTGGTGTTGTTAGTACTTACACCAACGTCGAGCCATAGCTGTCCTGGTATGACATGGGCATGCGTAAGCAAAATTATAAGAACATCAGTGTCAGAGGACCGGATAATGATGTTACCACCTTTGTAGGACTCGCACATATGCTTAACATGCCAGATCAACCGAGTATCTGCCTCCTCGTGGTTACAGACCAGGCTGGGGACCTCTTGCACGTGAATACTGTCATCCTTTACATCATATTGATAGGCTTTGTCATCCAGTCCTACAAATAGCGTGTAGCCTCGGATCTGCTCAATGTATGATGTTCTCTTCCATTCCTTTACAAGGAAGTGTAGGAGGGCTGTTTTGAAATTCGCGGACTTGAGCGAGGCATTGAAATCCTTTGGGCGCTTCTGGTCAGGACCAGAGATAATGAAGTTGGTATGTGTAGCATCAGATCCACGGATACCATGCTCGATATCTTTGATGGATGGGGTTTTGTATGAATCACATACAAAGTCTACCCTTTTGGCAAATCCCAACAACCGTGTCAGAACAAGTTTGGCAATTTCACCAAATGTGGCTGGTACATTGACTAGAGTTCGTATGAGAAACATTGCATCAATGGCACATGCATCCCGACTCACTGGTTTGCTACTTTTCACTCTTTCTTCCAACTTATGCATCAGTTTTGACTTGTCCGTTTTGTTAACAGACCCATCCACCTGTGCTATGGTCAATGGCACTGGTGTAAGGGGATACCTAAAGACCAAAGCCAAATCCACGTTGTTGCTCGCTGCTAGGTAAAGCAGTCTTCCAAATAAATCACGTGTCCCCTGCAATTCTTTAATCTTTCTGTCCTTAACGGTGAGCTTAACTCGTATAGCATCTGATGAGAAATTCTTCAATTTAGATCGAGAAATCGGTTTCTCAAACCTTGCAGGGTCTTCAAAACATTCTTTGATAAATGTGTTACATCGTTTGTCTCCAATTTCCACACAGTGTAGGAGGTCATTCTTGACATCTACTGATGTTGCTTTTCCAGTGGACAGGCAGTAGAGATTTCCATCTTGAGCTATCTCATCAAAAGGATTGAGTGTCTCGTTAATGCCACTGATGATTTTATTAACATCATTATTGTCACGCACAATACGGTGATGTGTGAGATCCTTTGTTGAGTCATCTTGCTTCCTAAGTCCAGCCATATCGAACAAGTGCCCAAGTATAGCACTTCTCATGGCTTGAATATTTTTCAACAATTCAATCAATCAACAATAATACAATATGATATATATATATATACATGTATCTTAGGGGATCCGTGAGAAATAATGGACAAATGTTCTCATTTTTTGGCAAATAGCACTCCTGTAACCATGGATACTGAGCTTACATGTATTATTTTTAATGCCTATGTGTTCAACAACATAATATCTTTATTTTGATACCATACATGCTAGTATAAATGGATATTTAATAACTCCACGAAGTAAAAACATTGTTTTATACTTTTCCCCAAAATAGGGTATAAAAACAACAAAAAACACTGCTTTTCTCCAAAAACGCAGCAGCTGCGGCAATTAAGAAATGGATTTTCAGATTCAGCATAAAATTCTGATTCAGAAACGACCCTCAAACCTTTTGGCCTCAGACACATGATTAAAAGTGCCTGGGCTCTTGGACTAGGTGGGTCACTGGCCAAGACCACACTGGTGGGTCACTGGCCAAGACCACACTGGTGGATCACTGGCCAAGACCACACTGGTGGGTCACTGGCCAAGACCACACTGGTGAGTCACTGGCCAAGACCACACTGGTGGGTCACTGGCCAAGACCACACTGGTGGGTCACTGGCCAAGACCACACTGGTGGGTCACTGGCTGGGCACCACTGGCCAAGACCACACTGGTGGGTCACTGGCCAAGACCACACTGGTGGGTCACTGGCCAAGATCACACTGGTGGGTCACTGGCCAAGACCACACTGGTGGGTCACTGGCCAAGACCACACTGGTGGGTCACTGGCCAAGACCACACTGGTGGGTCACTGGCCAAGACCACACTGGTGGGTCACTGGCCAAGACCACACTGGTGGATCACTGGCCAAGACCACACTGGTGGGTCACTGGCCAAGACCACACTGGTGGGTCACTGGCCAAGACCACACTGGTGGGTCACTGGCCAAGACCACACTGGTGGGTCACTGGCCAAGACCACACTGGTGGGTCACTGGCCAAGACCACACTGGTGGATCACTGGCCAAGACCACACTGGTGGATCACTGGCCAAGACCACACTGGTGGATCACTGGCCAAGACCACACTGGTGGGTCACTGGCCAAGACCACACTGGTGGATCACTGGCCAAGACCACACTGGTGGATCACTGGCCAAGACCACACTGGTGGATCACTGGCCAAGACCACACTGGTGGGTCACTGGCCAAGACCACACTGGTGGATCACTGGCCAAGACCACACTGGTGGGTCACTGGCCAAGACCACACTGGTGGGTCACTGGCCAAGACCACACTGGTGGATCATTGGCCAAGACGTTACTCTAAACAGTTTAATTTTTCCTTTTGTTGGTCAAGTCAACATTTAGGACCATTTAGGGATACAGGAGGTCAGGCGCCGCCATCTTGTTGACGTCCCGGGTCACGACATGGCCGGCCGCCCACAGTGCCACAACACGGAGGAGGGCGGCGGCACTCATGGCACTCATCACCCATGGCCAGTAATCAGTGATGAGAGCAACACAAAATATAATTAAGATATAAATATTTGAGATATATAACGAATTTACACACTTGGCCACAGTACGACTGATAAGGGGGGGGGGGGATTGATGTATTTCTAGGTGATGAACTAAAATGAAGCGAGAGTATTGCTGTGACAAACATACAAGTGCCCCTACATTTAGGTGATCACAAAAACATCTAATAACTAATGTGACCTTCTCTAGCCTACTACACTCTAGGTGGCGCCGGGGAAATGCTTCTGGTGGTCATCTTGGTGTGTCCTCCCAGTCCTGGCACCTGGGCATATCTTGTGTGGTGGTTGTGTCACCTCACTTGTGTAGGATGACTCTGACGTGTTGTATCAGCTTAAGGACTGTTGACCTCATTGCATAGGGACTTAATACACCCATAAGAGGCCATTTAATAGGTGTTAATAATGTCCTCATACCTGTGGACTGTCCGTGTATCGTACCGTCGTGTGGAGGTGTGCAGTACAGGGTGGTTCACTAGGCTGTAGAGAGCCACCCTGTATGTCACCTGTTTCTCGCCCACCCTGTACTGTACTTATCCAGGTGTCAATGCTGTTGTCGTTCACTTTGCATATGTAGTAAATAGGCTGAATAAACTTCTTCAATTGAATACTTGTGCCCCAACACACTGCCGCCCACACCATGACTGAACCTCCGTCGGCAGAGGTCAATTTCAACAATATTGACGCCAGCATACTTGTGTTGCTCACGTCTCCACACCCCTGCAAGGGTATTGGTAGTCGATACTGTACATCGACTCTCATTTATGAAGACTCGGTCATCTCCAGTTGACGAGAACAGTGTTAACCTGGCAGTCATAACACCTGTGGCCGGTCGTGGGGCCTCGTACCATCATCAGGGGGACGAGTCCTTACTGTCTGGTGGTCTAACAGCGCCGCTACGAGGATGACCTGTAGTCTGGCGATCCGGATGAGGCAGTGGCCTTACCCAGGAGTGATCGGGGGTGTAGGACCCGTCCTCCAGGTGCCTCCTACACACCTGGAGACACATCAGTCCCTTTGGCCACCACTCTGACGGTCACCATCTGTCAGCCACTACAACGCCCTGACAACTTCATCTTGGTCTAGATATCGTCTGACACCATTAACCAACATTGAGCAGCCAAGATGGTGGATGAGAAGTTGAGGCGGGGATAACTCCTTCTGCCGGAGCCTGACACCACTGTCCTGTAGGGGTGATCAGACACAAGGATGCCTTACGGGGTCCTGTGTAGTTCATCCAACCCTTCAGGTAGTTATCCTGGTCTACATCTACGGTGGTTCATGTGTGACACAAACAAACAATGCTCTTTTAATTTATTTTTAACACGTATATGCGGCACAGGTGTTCAGGCGTCTTAAGATGGGAGTTTTAGTGTATAATTTATTTCTATTTGCAGCTAATGCCATTTACCATCTTGAAATTTGGTCTATGGAATAAACTTCACATTACGCCAGGCTGTGTGTGTCTGTTTGTGTCTATATGCCTAGTCGGGGGAGTGTCTGGCTGAAGCTTCATCCATTGTCGTAGCTCTCAGGACTCCAAATGGAAACCTAACGACTCTCTGTTGTTTCTCTTAATGTGAAAATACCAGATGACGACAGCCACGCCCAGCCTCGTGACAACACCTGAAGCTACACGTGTCGCTTTTGGTCCCGTTCTGTCAGGGTTGAGATTTGTTCAGGTGTTTCATAAGGATTTTTTTCTCGGGTTGTTTGTACACCTGTAAGTCATTAATTCATACATCCATCAGGTCATTCAACAAACCACAGGAGAGAAATAGATTAAACGAATCTTACGTTACTGGTTTTAAGGGAGGAAACAAAATGGCGGAAGATACAGTGTCCTAATACCTGCTTATTACCTGTTGATATGATCGCATTCTTCATATCAGTACACGAATACAAAAAATCTTGCTGTAATTATCAAATACAAATAGGTGGTGTATGTTTACGTTATAATACAGTACAATACAATATACACCAGTACAGGTATACTCTAACACCTGCCACTCTGTCACAGGTGTGGAAATTGAAGGCTGGTACACAGGTGCCTTCCTCCTACTTGTGTTCATTGTCCTCTTGTTGTCCTGCTAGATATTAATTATTTTGTTATTGTTTATCATCTTGCTGTAGTTGTCGTGGGAACATTATTTCAGCGTTTATGAAATATTTACAAAGCAATACCTGTCTTTATCCAATTAATATGTATTGAGTAATATTTGTCTTTGATCAATATTTCTAGAACGTCTGTCAAGCATTCAACAACATGTAGGCTTAGATCAGGACTTTAATCATCCCAGTGTGATCAGCGGAAAGTGATCAGCATAGTTTAATCATCGTCGTCTGATCACTCTCATGAGATCAGTTTTGAGGTCTCCATCTAGTTGTAAACATTACCTCAGTCTGAAGATTTTTGTAGTCCTCGTTATCCTGAACAGCAACAACAACAACACAAACAACTGGTTAATGGACAGATTACAACATTATCCCATAACCACCACCACCACCACCACCACAACAACAACCACCACAACAACAACAACAACAACAACACAAACAACTGGTTAATGGACAGATTACAACATTATTCCATAACCACCACCACCACCACCACAACAACCACAACCACCACCACCACCACAACCACCACCA
>NW_024741579.1:0-34008 GCF_018991925.1 Homarus americanus
CGTTGCCACCTACTTCCTAGTGTATGTGGTCCCAAGGCCAAAGGAAAAAGGAAAATAGCAGTAGAAGGAAAAGAGCTTAAACCACGTCGGGAATATCGCGCTATAGCTGCTCTCCAGCTGGAGTGTGGGTCATCCACACCACCAGTGGGGAGGGCAAGCTAATGCTCGATAAACCGGAGAACGCTCGTGCGTTGTTGTCGACGATGTCAGTGGTGGATGGTTCGGTCGGAAGATGGCCAACAATGGCACAAGCGAGAGGGCGGTCTTCACAGTTCCGGGTCGAGCAGGAGGTCTTGTTGAGAGTTCTTTTAGTTCAGAGCGATGTGAAGTGCTCACCCCAAATCCTAATCCTCGTAAATTGTATAAATACGGCCAACAAAGTGATTCCATATGCCATGGAAGGCACTGTCCTAGGTTGAAGATAACAACAAAAGCTACAAAACATTCATCACTGAAAAACTTGCAAAACCAGAAACATGGTAATTAAATTAAAACGCTTCAGAAGCCTGTCAGCAAAAACAAGTTAAAAGATGAGCCTTTGTCCAATTCCGACTAGTAATCCACCAATTCCCCTACATGCAATAAAGCAAACAAACATAAAGAAACTGCAGACAATTCAAACTTACCTAAGGATGTATACAACATCAGATATCCTGACATAGTCACCAACCGTCAACTACACCAACGAGCGCAAATAGAACCCCTAAACATTTACCTACACCACCAAAAAGAATATGGACAAAGTTAAAGAGGCAGGATCAATCATAGAATGGATGGAAAAGACAGAAGAAGGAAGAAGAGAACACCGTGGTTCCCTGCAGTAAAAGAAGAGCCCTAGAACCCACACCAACTCCACTCTATTGAAAGATGCAACATTACCCCAGTGACAACCTTGGCAGCCCTACCACTTGCAACATTAGATCATAAAAGACGGATGTTCTTAGCAGAAACACAAGTACCTGCCCTAGACTCACCATTGGCTAGGACATAAGACCCGAAAATGTAAGGCATAAAATTGCAATATTTGCAAACATACAAACACCTGACATAAATATAATACCTAAGACGAAAATTAGCTGAAACACAAACATGAGAAAACAGAAGCACTTGGTTCCCCAAGACCTAGCATTCTACTACTATTTTCCCAATTTCCTCACTTTTCTTCTTGCACTATCCACCAACCCCAAGTCTCCAAATTCCACCATTATTCTTCAAGTCCAGTTCCTGCACCACCAATCTAAGCACCTGCATCAAGATTTCTTCATACTTTACTTCACCCATCGATCGATCGGGAGACCATTCTACACTTGGCTACTGACCAGCAACATCTCTCACAGCCGCTCACCTAGTCACTTCCTAACCACTGCGCTGTACAACAATATATATTACAGAAAGCGCATTGTGAGTTTCTATTCTACCTCATTCCTGAGTGTGATATCTACATGTACGTTTGTGTGCCCATAATAAGAGAATTGACAACTGGCCACATACAGTACGCTACAGTATCATTGACGTCGGCCCTAGAGATGCCAGTATTGTTGACCGAGGCTGAAGTCACCCTATTTTCACATACACCAGAGAATCTGATGTTCATGGTGAAATTGTTAAAAGGATATTAATTACGAGCGTACTTTAATTAACCTGAAGGAACTGTCAGACCAGGCATCTTTGAGAATCTAACGGTGTAATCGGATACTACACGTCTTAGGCTCAGACCCGGACTGCCATCCTGAACCTTGAAATCAATTTAATTTTGTCTTCGACAGCTCAGTCAGATGTTACGAGTCGGGGATGGGTCCATCGTAGGGGCGTTGTAATGGGTTGCAGTGAGCATCATGCCTGACGAAAACATACTCGGCTGTGAGTAGTGCAGGAGGGATGTGTTCAGGGCGCGGAGGAGGCTAGCGTGGAGCAGTAGCTCTGAATGCAGAAACTGCTTGTTGTAGCTTTTGGAGTAAGTCGTGACGAGCGGCAGGAGTGGTTTGGTGGAGGTCAGGAGGGAGTGAGAAATCCCCGGGTAGGCGAAGGGGCTCGCCTAGTGTAAGATCTGCTGGGCTACAGTCCATATCCTCCTTGTGTGACGCACGGATGCCGAGGAGCACTAAGGGAAGCACATCAGTCCAGCTGTAAGGGTCGTGTTGTGCCATGAGTGCGTCCTTTCCAAGAACATATCTAGGACGTTAACTGGCTCATGACTGTACTGGTAATCTTAATTTTAATCCAGCTTCCCAAACATAAGTTTCAGTATAAAATAATTAGTGGTAGGACCTTGTGAGTGGTTTACCATGTTTCCATCACCACTCTTGACACGCTAAACCGCAATATTTAAGAGGTAAGAATTTTATATCTGGTGCTTAAGACGACCCCCTAACTTTGGCCTGATTTTTTTAAGGTTCAAATTCCGTCTT
The DNA here is from genome assembly GCF_018991925.1 of Homarus americanus. Lineage (NCBI taxonomy): Eukaryota > Metazoa > Arthropoda > Malacostraca > Decapoda > Nephropidae > Homarus > Homarus americanus. The sequence goes on from NW_024741579.1 coordinate 2,409, forward strand.
ATAGGCCGAGCTACTCAACTTTAACGAGATATTTTGATATTTTATCTTGACTAAAATGGTAGTTTTGATTCATGTTCTGGTTTTAAATATATTCTTTCATCACTTACAGATATACCATTGTCTGGTAAATAATGGTTAGGGTTCATATATACTGCTTGGTGTTATGGATCAGATGAACTTTAACACCTCTTAACTGTATATAATACAGTATCATGTTTAATATATTGTTAAGTTAGCATCTTGTGCCTTAGTTAACTCTTCTTGGTTATATATATATTCATCCTTGACGTAGTATTTTTTACATTTGCTGATCTTACACACAACTTTTCCGAATAATGTCAAATGTACTGGCATGTATTTATCTAACAATGGTATTTCAAAAAATGGTTGTTACAAGAATGTCTTTAATTTTGTGGACATGACTATAGAGTTTTATGTAAATACAGTACTGTATACACTTTATGTTTGGCCATAATGTGCCCCAAACATCTTACAGAATGAGACATAAGTAATTAAACTATTGCTGAATATTTTATTTTTATTACAACCCCAGTATAATATTGTAGAACATGTGTACAGTAATGGCTGGGCTTCAGCTACTGTATGTGGTGCGTTAAATTAATATTGCTGTAATTGGCCTGAAATTCGTTGAGTAAAGAAGCATTAAAATATTAGGTTTTTATATTTATGTAATTTAATGACCACACTGATAAGAAGATTCCATGGCTGGTTTATATTTTGAGTTCAGACCAAAATGTTGGATTGATCTGGACAGGTGGACGACACCCGGGAATGTTACGTGATGTAAGTTTCAATGAAGCGCACTGCTCATACCTGTGTTCTGTTGTTACTGTTTGTGGTGAGGCACATGGCTACTGAGTAAACAGAAGGACTCCTCTCCATGTATTGTTATCACCTTACAATTTCCATTGCCTTGCCTGCTCGACATGTAACATTATACTGCCAGATTCTGGGGTCACTAATTCTAAGGGGATAACTTAACTCTACTCTTAATTTTAAGGTCGCTACCACCAGACCCCCCTGGACAGTATGTAGCTCATTAGGTAGCGGGCAGAGTAAGCTAGGCATTGGGTTGTGTTTTTTCATTGACCAAATCGAAAGTGGGAAGAAAGGTGAAACATCAAGCAGGACTTAACTAATTTATTCCTTATAAAACATATTGCATCCCATCACAATGCAAAAAGAGTTGGCCTTCATCAGAAGAACCCTTATTATGTTCATTACACGTCACATCATTATACGTCTTACATAAAATAATTACTATTATCATCTTCATTCTTCATAACAATCAATGACCTCCTTACCTCGGTCATTCCTTCTTACCATAACGTCCAACACATCGGACTGCACCACCTGTTAGAGTATAGCATCACATGTTACATTACAGCACCACATGTTTTATCTTAGCACCACATGTTTAATCATAGCACCACATCAAGGGTACACTCCACACCTGCGAGGATGGAACTCCTCGGTATTCTTAGGTACACATTCCAGGTATCTCGTTCACACTCTACTCTTGATGAGTAGAGGGGTTACTTCCCAGGTAATCATACCAGTACTGGTTCCACGCCTGGTATTATTAGGTCGCTCCACATAGCGACTGCAAAACTTTTCAAACATACAATTATTTTCGCCTATCCTGGGTGGTGATATGTATGGTATACACATATTCACAATGGAGGTGCATAATGGCCGTAAGCAGACACACCCCACATGATGTGTTCCCCACAGTGGAGGTAATGGCGATGCTCTGTGAAGCGTGCGTACCTGTTTTGATGAGAGGGCGGGCGTCACTAAGCTTAATGCCTGATGGGCTTTTATCACCACACACTAGTACAACTATTACTTCACATTATAACATCAGGCAAGGTTTTAAGATGTAAAAAACTGCTAAATATATCTTTTTAGGTGCTGAATGGAAAACGATGGAGTTGACTTACCTGTTTTGATAGAGAGTGGGCGTCACTAAGGCTGATGCCCCGCGCCTCTCACTGAACTAGGCCTACAGTTTCCAATCTTTTATTTTCACTTTGATTTATTCTGGTTCTCACATCCACTTTCCTATCTATTGTGACCTTATGCCTTATGATTATATATCTTAATCCTAAATTACATATAAAGTAAGGATCTGGTTTGACAGTTCCTGGGGAAATTAATTGGGCTATATCATTAACTAAAAAACTGTATCCCAGGCCAGAATGGGCGCCAACATAGACAAAGCCTAGCGTCGTATTTTCATGGCATGGGTGTATCCACTTCACTTAAATCTGTACTTAGGAATCCTCTCCTCACACGTTGCAATCGTTGAACACATTCATAAGATTCTCTGGTCATTGCATTTTTCGTGGTTATTTGTCACATGAGATAACGAGGCATACAAGATATTTTCTTTGAAGTATAGTTTCTGGATCACTCCCAACACTTCACATAGGTCTGATACATTTATCCTTTTCCCAGATCTTTGTTCTTTTATATTTTCATCTGATACCTACAGTAGTTATGTTCACTAATCGTTCACAGACGTAAATAGTAGGACCTTCAAACTCAATCTACATTTATCCTTTGTAGTACACTAGTCTGTATCAATTGGACCTTCCCAATCATCCTATAGATACCTTGAGTTCTCCTTAATGCTATGAGTACATACACTTTATATTATATAACCGTACCTTGGTACAATTCGTATAAAACCTACAGTAGGTAAGTTATTCTTTACTACCTTTTTCCGAGACTCTACAAGCGCGGTGGATTTGAATGTTATGTTGTGTAATATGAATTAAAGAGATTTTAAGGATGACAATGATGTGCGCAGTACAACATGGTGGCAACAGGTGAAATACATGATGGAGAGAGGAGTCAGGCCAAATAAGAAGTAGTGATAAGAAGAATAAACTCTGCTGCGGTGGAGATTTGAGCCACTATTTTCTTGTGAGAGGATGAATGCTGGACTGCCTGTAGCTGAATGAAAGCCAGAAGCTGTTTATACTGTTGTGTTTACCTGCTGTGTTCACCTACTTGTTGTGACAGCTGTGTTCACTACCTGCTGTGACTACTGTGTTCACATACTTGCTGCGACTGCTGTGTTCACTACCTGCTGTGACTACTGTGTTCACATACTTGCTGTGACTGCTTTGTTCACTACCTGCTGTGACTACTGTGTTGACCTGCCTGCTGTTATAATTGCTGTGCCGACCTATGGTAACTGCTGCCCTGCTTTAAAAGGCAACTCAAACCTCAAGCTAAGTACCTAATCATAATGTCGCTCAACCCTGTGTACTGCGCACATCATTGTCATTCCTAAAAACCCACTTTAATTCATATTACGCTACATAACATTCAAATCCACTGCGCTTGTAGAATCTCAGGAGAGACGTGTTTTTCCCATCCGTTTTACACTCAGGATCACTCCCAGTAAGTCCCGCCTTCGAACACAGTTGTCACTACGTTTATTCCACTCTCTACTGGCAAACGCAATCTTGAATTAGTCTGTGTAAATCAGCTTTAGTAATTCGCCAGACCTTTGTCAACTGAGGGTCATCTTTGAATGAGTAACAGTTAGATTGTTTGTAATTTCTGTCATTGCGTGAGTAGCGATCGCTGGCAACTCAGGGGTATATAAACCAGTGTGAGGCAGGAGGAGTACAGTGAGTTCTGCTATAACACGTGTTTTGACAACGCGAATTGGCTCTAATACGATTTATGAATAGAGGAACGATATTTGTATAACGCGAACGCTTGTTTGCTGTAACGCGATTTTTGCTTACTATTTCTCCAATTTTGTGGTATTAACTGTGAATATGGTAAAGAAGAATATCTCCAAGAAGCGTTCTGGTGATCGCATTCCCAGTGATGATCGTAAAAGAAAGGCTATAACCCTTGAAGAGAAGCTCGATGTTATCAACCTCAAAATCACCCTTCTCCCCCATCAAGTTATATTCATATTTTTTCAAGGTAAAGTGTTACATTTACTGTATGATTTAATTATTAGATATGAATGTAACATTTATTTAGACTGCTATCCTTTGTGATAGGCTAACTACTAAATTTTTTTCGATTTCGAGTAGTAATCTGCACCTAACCCTATTTTCTTCATAAGCCCTGTTATTTCTATTACGCGAATTTCTATAACACGATGTTTTACAAGAACACAACTATCGCATTATAGCAGAACTGACTATAAACCTCCCGTATCACCTTTCACCTTCGTTCTCAGGTATGTTCTGTGTTTATAACCATTCAGTTTGATTCAGTCTATTGTAGTGAATATCAGTGTTCATCAGTGTTCATGCTTTAACAGTGGAATTGTCATTCACTCATTGTAAGAAGTAATATAACGTAAATATCTGACGTGGCGAGACGAAAAATTTGTTTGTGACCCACCATGCTTCCCCAAAACCTCCCGTATCACCTTTCACCTTCGTTCTCAGATCGAGGGTGGGCTTAATTGAAACCCACTGGTCGCTCAGAGGCGGTGGATACCCAGCAGTGGTCAATATATGAGTGATGGCGCTGATTCGGCAGGATTAATCGGCTCCACTCTAGCTCGTGGGCCGAGGGCCCCAGACCCCCCTCGTGTCGGAGTGCAACCGACCACAACAGCAGTTGTTAGAGGCTCCAGCGCTATACCCTGGGACAGGCCTTGGAGTTACTGTTCACAGTGTGGTTGTATGTGTTTGTTAATAATTACCCCATGTTGGGTAGTGGACCCATGTCGGTGTTTGTATCAGTATTAGCGTGTTGTGAGTGCAGTTCCTATGCATTACCAACAGTGTGTGAAGTATCATATGCCAGTGGTCTTATAACTTGATGTAATGAGAAGTATGTAGGGTTTCGTGATATAATGTTGTCTAGCACTCAGGATGGATGGAAACTCTAAGGTGGTTTTCTTGTATAATATAAGTTATATGGTAGACAGTCTGGTGCTGGAGGTGCCGTGTGGTGAGAAGCTGCTCAGTAGGCACGTTCGGTGAGTAGCGTATTGGAGGAGGTAGATGTGCAGGAGCTTCGTTAGAGAAGATGTTGCCTGTTGCTGGCCTCCAGGTTGAATGAGAACGGGACAGCCAGGAGCTTGCTTGGAGGAGGTGTTGCATGTTCAAGAACTGAGAGCAGAATGAATCTCAATGGAGAGACAGAGCTTATATACACAGTAGCCGTGAGTCATCTGTGAGTCATGGTGGGAAAACCCGGGAAGTAGCCGGTCTTTTGGCTCTGTTGCTAGGATACTGTGGCATCTGGTGACGCCCCCCCCCCCCCTTGGGCCGCTAGTTTGGTTGCTAGGGAAGACGTAGCAGGTGGGATGCAGCTACGCAGTTGTAGGGGAAACGTCCACTACAATACTCCGCCTCCCCTTCCGGCGCGGCGGGAGGCTGGGTGTTGTCCGGGTTGTGTCCCACACATAACACATACCGGGCAGGTGTACGTACGACTCGGCCGCTACGTGTAACAACTCCGTCTAGTGACACAAAACCTGTGGGAGAATAAGGAGGAGAAAGAGGGTTTGGGATTAGAGGAGGTTGTACAAGCAATGGTTGTTGTGTTCCTGCTGCTGCAAGGGCTGCATCAGGAGGAGGGTCCATGGCAGGAGCAGGTTCTATGATAGATGCAGGTTCTATGTCAGGAGGAGGGTCCATGGCAGGAGCAGGTTCTACAGCAAGAACAGGGCATACATGAGGGTGAAATGAGGGTGCCCAGAAATGTCGTGGGCGTGGTGTTGCTGCCGGTGGTAACTGCGGGTAGACTGGTGCAGGCGTAATTTGTTGATGGTGCTGCTGGGCTGGGGGCCCGACGAGTAAGGTGGCCGGTTTGACTCGGTCTATGCTGACGGTGTCATGTCTGCCATTCCGGGTAATCGTCAGGAACTTTGCTGAACGGGTAACCACCTGGAAGGGTCCATCGTAGGGGCGTTGTAATGGGTTGCGGTGAGCATCATGCCTGACGAAAACATACTCGGCTGTGAGTAGTGCAGGAGGGATGTGTTCAGGGCGCCGAGGAGGCTGGCGTGGAGCAGTAGCTCTGAATGCAGAAACTGCTTGTCGTAGCTTTTGGAGTAAGTCGTGACGAACGGCTGGAGTGGTTTGGTTGGGATCAGGAGGAAGTGAGAAATCCCCGGGTAGCGGAAGGGGCTCGCCTAGTGTCAGATCTGCTGGGCTACAGTCCATATCCTCCTTGTGTGACGCACGGATGCCGAGGAGCACTAAAGGAAGCGCATCAATCCAGCTGTAAGGGTCGTGCTGTGCCTTGAGTGCGTCCTTCAGCTGCCGGTGAAAACGCTCTACCATGCCGTTGGCTTGAGGGTGGTATGCTGTAGTGCGTTGTCTAGACGTGCCGAGGAACTGTAGGAGGTGCTGCCAGAGTTGTGACTCAAATTGTACTCCTCGGTCAGTGATTACGGTTGCGGGGGGGGGGTCCAAAATGGGAAACCCAACCGGACATGAAGGCGCGGACAGTAGTCTCTGCTGTAGCGTTGGTCATGGGAATTGCTTCTGTCCACCTGGTGAAACGGTCGATGCAGGTGAAGATGTAGGTGCTACCGTAGGATGATGGAAGAGGTCCCACGATGTCGAGGTGTACTACTTGAAAACGTCCTTTGGGAATAGGGAAGGTTTGTATGTGACGATGTATTTTGGAGGACTGGCAGGCCAGGCACTGGGCAGCCCATTTCTTAGTATCAGACTTGATGCCGGGCCAGACGACACGTTGCGTGAGGAGGCACTGGGAGGCCCGCACACCCGGGTGGCTGAGACCATGGATGCGGTCGAAAACAGCGCGGCGGTGGACGTGAGGCACGAACGGTCTAGGCTGTCCACAGGATACGTCGCACCACAATTTTATCTTTGTGCCAGGAACAGGGAGTTCTTGGAGTGTGAGGCCTGAGGGGGATGTCTTGTATGCTGCCAGGTCTTCGTCTTCCTCTTGAGCCGCGGCTAGCTGCCCATAATCAATGGGTGGAGATGAGGGAAGAATGGTGGATATAAAACGAGAGAGGGCGTCGGCGATCTCGTTGTGGCTGCCTTTAATGTGTTGGACGTCGCTGGAGAACTCCGAGATGTAAGCCAAGTGGCGCAGGAGACGAGGTGTATGTGACTGGGAAGCTGAAGCGAAGGCGTGGACGAGGGGCTTGTGATCAGTGAAGATGGTGAACTGACGGGCCTCGAGGAAGTGCTGGAAATGTTTGACAGCCAGGTATATGGCCAGGAGTTCTCGATCAAAGGCGCTGTACTTGAGGTGTGGTGGTTGAAGCCGTTGTGAGAAGAAAGCAACGGGCATGAGAATTCCGTTGATCTCCTGCTGTAAGACAGCGCCCACTGCAGTAGAAGAAGCGTCTGTTGTGAGAGTGGTCCGGGCGTTAGGTGCGGGGTGGGCCAGGAGGGTGAGGCGTGTAATGTGCTGTTTGATAGTGGTGAATGCCGTAGTAGCCTCTTGAGTCCACACGAGAGACTTGTGAGACTTCTTTGGGCGTCCCTTGAGAAGGTCGTGTAGGGGGGCTAGGACGGTGGCAGCTTTGTCAATGAAGCGGTGGTAGTAGTTGACTAAACCCAGGAATTCTCGGAGTTTCTTCGCCGTTTCAGGTTTGGGGAACTCCCTAATCGCAGTTATCTTCTGTGGTAGGGGTTGTATGCCACTGGGCGAGACCCTGTGACCGAGGAAATCGATGGCCGAGGTTCCAAAGACGCACTTAGCAGGATGAACTTTCATGTTGTTATTCTGCAGGCGTTGGAGAAGGAGTTGTAGGTGGTGGCGGTGCTCGGCAGGCGTCGAAGATGCGACGAGGATGTCGTCAATGTAGACGGTGACAAAATCGAGGTCGCGAAGCATATGGTCCATGTACCTCTGGAAAGTCTGTGCTGCATTGCGTAAGCCAAAACTCATGAAAGTGTACTCGAAGAGTCCAAACGGAGTGGTGATGGCTGTCTTCTGGGTAAGTGCCGGTGCTACTGGGATCTGGTGGAAGGCGCGCTCCAAATCGATCTTCGAGAAAATAGCCTTGCCATGAAGTTTGTGGTGGAAGTCCTGGACATGCGGAATAGGGTACCTGTCAGGTTTGGTGACGAGGTTCAGGGCTCTGTAGTCGCCACATACCCTCCAGTCGCCAGGTGTTTGCTTAGGAACCATGTGAAGAGGCGATGCCCATGGACTCTTTGAAGGACTGATGATGCCGTCTTGCAGTAGTTTGTTGAATTCTGCTTTGGCTGTGGTCAGGAGCTCAGGGCGCAGGCGGCGAGGGCGTGAGAAGACTGGTGGACCTTCGGTTTCGATGTCATGGAAAATTCCCGACGTAGGTGGTGGGGGTAGAGAGACTCGGGGTGAGAAAAGCTCCTTGAATTCGTCGAGCAGGGAGGAGAACTCGTTGGAAGGCTCAAGACAGGTGATAGTGTCGGTGTGTCTGGCACGAGAACCCTGGATCTTGCGTGCTGTAGGCTCATGGATGAGGCATAGATGACTTGGTTTGACGCCGAGCTTGTGGAAGGTGAGGAAGTCGAAACCAAGGATGGGTTGAGACACGTCTGCTATCACGAATAACCAACGCAGAGTCTTGGGTAGACCGAGGTCTAAGGCGAGGGTGCGTACGCCGTAGGAGGCGATGGAGGTACCGTTGGCAGCGAACAGGTCATAAGAGGTTTGCTTTGACTTGTCTCGTAGTGAGGGAGGGATGAGGCTGACCGATAAACCTGTGTCGATGAGGAACTTCTTGCCGGAGGTGCGGTCGGTGGCGCGCAGTAATGAGACGCCTGGAGGGACAGAGGCTGAGGCGTCTATCAGTAGGGTGTGTCATACGGAGGCGAATTTTTTTTTTTTGAGTTTGAAAAATCGGCCCATGGTTAATGATGTAGGTCTATGTGCAGAATCATGTGATATCTTCAGATTTGAAAAGTTTTCATTTTTTGCTAGGTAAATTTTAACTTGAAATCTTATGAAAATTCAGTATTCCCACCCTTTTACCAACACCACTAAATAGCTTATTTAAAGTAAAGTAAATGTATCAGGTTAATTTATTAGGATGAAAATGATCCAGAATAGTGAAACGAATGATCTTGACACATTTATTAAATTTAATATTCCTTTAGAAAACAAAATCATCAAATACAAAAACCGGTTTTACTACTACGACCCGGTGTTGCTGCACACCATAGAGAACATGTCTTTCTTGCTTCTGTTTCTACTCATCACCTCCCTGCTGACCACCTGAGCTCGGATGTAGCCTTCCTCTCCTCTCCTGGCTGTACACGTGACTGCTGGCCTCGCCACTTGCTGTACACAACGCTCTATACTCTGGGTGTGCGAGGGCCAGGCAGGGACATGCATGGGGTTGTCCAGGAAAGCTCTGACTTGAACATTGGTGAGGCTGCAGGTAAGAGGGGGCTCACTGCCAGCCTGGATGTTATCCAGATCTATGAGATCAGTGAGGGTCTTGGCACCTAGATTGACTTCAGGAGTCTTCCTGACCCTGAAGGAATCGTCACCAACTGATTCGTCATGCCCAGATCCTCTCATAAGTCTCATATCCAAGATCTTTTTGACTGCCACTCTTCTCTCCTCCTCATCCTTACTGCAGAGCATTGTCTGCAGAACTGCCTCGGGATGAGCATACCAGGAAGATCTCCTCACAGTCTGCTCCACAATCTGAACAACCTTCCTTGGCTGACACCTCAGGAGCTCAAGCTGGAAGAGAACATGCCTCGGACCTTCGGAGAACGATGACTTGACCTTGGTGTTGAACCAATTTGGCAAGTAGACACTCACGATGAATTGGACAATAAGTCTCAGGTTGTGAAGCTGGTTCCTTTCAGTTTATGATGAGCGACCCAAATTCTGCAGAACCTGAGAGCCGTTGTGAGCCACCTAGAATGTGAGACTGGACCTATCTGCAGGTAAGCAAGTCTATCAGGCATGACCCCAGTTTTGATGGCACTGCAACTCATGTAACCATAGTACTGGTCAGTACTCAGGTCGTCAATGACAGTATGTGCAAGCTCAACGAGTGGAGGGCCAACTGTGATTTTTTCAAAGTTCGGATTTATTTCTTACTCAGTGGCAGAGTCCAGCATCTTCCCAAGAGGACCAGACCATCTGTTGTTTGAAAGAGTCTTGCCATCCAGCTCCTGGATCAGATGTCTGAGTGACAACTCGTTGGTGTGGTCACAAACAATCCAGACCAGCTTCCTCCCAATCTTCCGCTCTATCCACTGTATGACAGGAAAGGAACCAAATTTTACAGTGTTGAACTTGATAATAAGTTTTGTGAATATTGCTGTATAGAAGTGCCATGTAGTAGTGGTAATTTACTATTTACCTCCATTTACAGAAGCCCTAATAGTGATGAAAGCAATAATATTAATTTGCTCCAACTTATGCAGCAAGTCAATAATAAAAATGTGCTTTATAAAATAATTGTAGGTGATTTTAATCTTCCACAAATAAATTGGAGTAATTATAATTCTGTAATGGGACTGAATGATGTTGGTACCATGTTCATCGAGAAAGTACGGGACTGCTTTCTCACTCAACATATAGAGGAAATCAACAGGATAAGAGGAGACAGCACAGGCAATACCCTTGACCTGTTGTTCAGTAACAAAGAATCTATTGTAGGAGATATCAAGCTGGAGAGTCCACTGGGAAAGAGTGACCATGCCTGTATTTATTTCCATTGTGACATACAGGAGATGGAAGACAAAAGTTAAAAACAAGTGTACATGTATGAAAAAGCAGATTACCTACTGATGAAGCAAAGGCTTACGATGGACTGGATCCAATACTTATCATTGGAACCAGATATTGAAAGTGAGTGGAATAAGTTCAAAGGAAAATTCCAGGCAGTCATTGACGAGTGTGTCCCTAAGAAGATAATCAGAGAACTAAGGGTTAGCAGAAAAAGAATAAATGAAAAATTACCTATGAACAGGAAGCTCTGGGCTAAAGTGAAGAAAAAACAGACTGTGGGAGAGACTGAACATAATGAAAACGAAGTTCAATGAAAGAGCATGCACAAGGGAGATGTATTTGGAAACTGAAAAGGAATACAGGAGATTAAATAACCAGGTCAGATGGAAAACTAGAAATATCTTAAAATGCAAAGAACAAGAGATTGCGAAAAATGTTAAGGCAAATCCAAAAGTGTTCTGGAAGTATGTACAGACAAAAACAAGAACAAAAGCTAGAATTGCAGACCTTTACAAGGATGAGGAAAAAGTACAGAACACTGTGAATGATCAAGAAAATGCAGATGTACTCTCAGAGCAATTATCATGAGTTTTTATCAAGGAACCAGATAGGGGGATACCAACAGCCAACAAGAAAGACGTGCCAGCTCTTGAACACCTGGAGATAACCGAGGGCAAAATAAGAAAGGTGATACAAAAATTGAAAAGACATAAGTCTCCCGGTCCAGATGGGTTACATCCAAGAGTCATTAAGGAGATGATGGATGAACTACTTCAGCCTCTGAGGATCTTGTTTGAACGATCTTTTCAAGAAGGAAATATACCCGAGGACTGGCGTATTGCATATATCACAGCTATCTATAAGAAGGGAAGTAAAAGTGAACCAGGAAACTACAGGCCAGTCAGTCTAACTAGTGTAATCTGCAAATTAATGGAGTCAATATTACGGGAAGAGATGATATCCCATATGAAAAAATATGGATTGTTTAGTAATAAACAGTTTGGCTTCATTTCCGGCAGGTCAACAGTCCTACAGTTGATTAGGGTACTAGACAGGTGGACGGAAATTATCGATGACAGTCAGGCTGTGTATTGTGACTTCATGAAGGCTTTTGATGGAGTACCCCACAAAAGACTATTAGAAAAAGTATCTAGTTATTGCATTGATGGAAAATATCTTGATTGGGTAAGGAATTTTTTAACTAAGAAAAAAGAGAGGGTTGTGGTAAATGGAGAAGTATCTGACTGGAGAGAGGTCACTAGTGGGGTCCCTCAGGGTTCTGTCTTCGGCCCCCTGCTGTTTGTCCTTTTTATCAATGACCTGCCGGAGGCAATTAAACACGACAGTGGGGTATATCTATATGCGGATGACACAAAGATTTTTAGGAAAATAGAACGAGATGAGGATTGTGACATGCTGCAGGAGGACCTGGATGGGATCAGGGGTTGGACTGAGAAGTGGATGCTGAACTTTCACCCAGAAAAAAGTAAATACATGAGGATAGGAAGAACAAAAGTTGCCGACCAGGGATATCATATGTACACCACGATCAAGAAGGCCACTGTAGAGAAGGATATAGGGGTAGTCATCGATGATAAGCTGACGTTTTCTGACCATCTAGCTGAGAAAATCAACAAGGCAAATAAAATAGTGGACATTATTAGAAGAACTTTTGTTCATCTGGATGCACCTATATTCAAGGCTCTGTACACTGCTCTGGTTAGGCCACACCTTGAGTACGCTAATCAAATTTGGTGCCCATATCTCATTAAGGATATTGAAGCAGTAGAGAATGTACAGAGGAGGGCTATCAAATTAGTACCACAGATCAAGGATTTATCTTATGAGGAAAGACTAAGGAAATTACAGTTACCGACACTGGTGTACAGAAGATCTCGTGGGGACCAAGTGGAAACATACAAGATAGTGTGTGGCATATATGACCAGGCATGTACAGCAGAAATGTTCCAGATGAGAGAGGCTGACACTACCCGGGGGAACTCAAAGAAGATCTACAAAACAAGAGTGAGGCTAAATCTCAGAAGACACTCGTTCACGAGTAGGGTTGTCAACAACTGGAATGGGTTACCTGTGTGGGTAGTGAATGTGGAGACGGTGGAAAAGTTTGAAGCAAAATTAGATAAATACTGGAAAAATCAACAAGTATATAATTATAGGGCACAAATATCCGCCACACACAGCCACCGTCTGAGTAGAGAAGAGGCTATTGAGCTGGAGTCACAGGCGTGAGCCTCTTCCAGAAGATCATCTGTGAGTATCTGTGAGTATCTGTGATTAGCCAATCTGAGCGCACTCACGGTAAAATAGCGAGTAATGGTGTTGATAACGGCTACCACCAGAAGTTGATTTTCTTTATGTTTGCTGTACTTTTTGTTTTGATGATTTTAAGTATATTAAAAGAAAAGACAACTTTTTATTATGATCTTTAGTATTTATTTTTTATATACTGTACTCTATCCCGCTTCACATTTCTCCTCCCGGCGCCATTTTTGTTGTTTACCTCGCTGAATCCCTCTTCAAGAGACGTTTCCTATAAATTGGTGAACGCTTCCACGAATTACTCTTCGCCATTGCTGATTAATATCAACCTCAATATTAAGGTAAGTTGTTTAGCACATAAATTAACAGGATAATGCATAGAACCTAATAGAACCTGATCTAACCTACCCAACCTATGGGTAATGAAACATTACCTGACTTAGGACACATAGACGCACACTACTGATACTGTCGCTATTTAAAATAAGGCCTTACCTAATAATGTTCCTATTATACGATGACCATCAGGATTTCTTCTTTAGTTAGAATCCACAATGGTGAAAAACACCACCGGATGCACTTAGGATACAGGGTTGAGCGCCAAGTTTGTTGTTAAAGGGAAGGTCGTTTATACTGACAACAATTATTGAGAGCTGGTTTAAACCAGGGTATCAACAAGATGTATCTAATGCCATATTGTACAACTTTTTATAAAAAAATGATTATTTACAATTTCTCTTGATTTAAAAAATCTTTGGCACAGCCATTTTTTAAGGTAACGAATAGCTTATCATATTGAGTTTGGATTAGTCTGTAGAATGGAACAAAACATTCGGGTCCGACTAATTACCCAAATGTACCCGCAATGAAGTCAAATAATGGTCCTACATGAATAAATCGGGTTACTAATCACTTCTCAACTAGTATTTGGTGTCACAAAGTAAAAAAAAATGGAAAACGTAATTTAATTTGAGTTAATAGATCGAGTGCATGTACCGAACCTAACCTAACCTCGACTAGTATTTGGTGTCACGGTCACAAAAAATTGGTAAAATTAATTTAATCTGAGTTAATAGATCAAGTGCATGTTCCTAACCTAACCTAACCTAATCTAGCCTAACCTAACACAACACAACTCAGATTAAATTAAGTTTACCAATTTTTTGTGACTTTATGACACCAAATAATAATCGAGAAGTGATTCACAGCCCGATTTATTCACGTAGGACCATTATTTGACTTCATTGCGGCTACATTTTGCTACATTTGGGTACATTTGGGTAATTACTCGCTCCCTCGGTACATGCACGCGATCTATTAACTCAGATGAAAGTAAGTTTTCCAATTTTTTGTGACTTTGTGACACCAAATACTAGTCGAGAAGTGATTAGCAGTCCGATTTATTCATGTAGGACCATTATTTGACTTCATTGCGGCTACATTTTGATACATTTGGGTACATTTGGGTAATTAGTCGGACCGAAACATTCTTTGACAACATTATTTGGTGTTATTTCACGTAATACCACTACACGAATCTCGAGAATTTTATATTTGAAACCGCTAGTTTTGACAATTCTAAAATACTTTTCCTCAATGGCACTTCTGGCGTAAATTACGTTCAAGCGAGATATTTAACATTTTATTATGAATATTCATATGTGGAGTTACACACCAAGAACATATCGAACGATTGTGTAGCAGCCCAGTTAGTTTAGTTTAGTTACGGTTTTGTTTTTGCGGTGGGTTTCAATGATTTTTGATAGCAAACCTGGAGATTCTGAGATGGAAGGGGGGCTAATCTCAGAAACTATTAACTTGCGTCATAAATGAAGGTGTGGGGTACGGGTTGTTGGGTTCGCACACAGGATGGGATGGAGAAAGGAAACTCACAATGTGCTCTCTGTATGCATGTTGTATTGGATGCATAATGCAGCTTGGTGTTGGGAAGTGGCAGCGTGAGTCCAAGCGTGATGTAGAGAGAGCTGGTTGGTGAGGGTGCTCAGAGAAGGACCAGCTTGTGGGTCGCCATGCTCGCCGGCGGGAGCGAGGGCCGCCAGGCAGGAGGAGGAGGAGGTGTTGCTTGCTGGCTGGTGTAGGTAGAAAGAGCGAGGTGATGATGATGATGATAATGGAGATAAAATGGCAATGGCTTGCCATGGGAAGGGAGAGAAGAGGTAAGGTGGAAGGAAAGTTATGAAATGGGAAGTAAAGTAGTAGAGAATAAGAGCAGGTGGGCTATCCACCTAGCAGAGACGATTTGATTGGCTGTGGTGAAGGCCGCACTAAGAGGTCGCCTGAGCTCGAGGGAACAGGGGGGGAGGAGGTTAAGCTAGCTAGCAGGGGGTTGTTTGTTATTATGTTAATTGGAGAGGTTGTGGGGTTCAGGATGTTTGGTTCACACTCAGGATGGGATGGAGAAGGAAACTCACTATGTGCTTTCTATATACATGTTGTATTGGATGTACAATGCAGCTTGGTCCTGGGAAGGCAGCATGGTTACAAGCGTGATGTAGAGAGAGCTGGTTGGTGAGGATGCTCAGAGGAGGACCACCAGGCAGGCGGAGGAGGAGGAGGTGTTGCTGGCTGGTTGGTGGAGGTAGACAGAGACAGGTCGATACGATACGAAGTCTTTAGTTAAGAGGTGAAAGAAGATTATTAGGAGTTGAAGGAAAAGTGGTGAAACTGAAATACAGTAGGAGTAGAAAGAATCTGGGCTCAACCAGATCGCTTCATCTTTCTTATTGGTGTTTTGTCTTTGTTCTGCTCCCTTGGGTCGTCAGACCTTTGTATTAATATTGGTTTATTTATATAATGCTGCTTATTATTATTATTTGTTATTGTTGGAGTTAGTGAGCCCGCCCAGGTCCTTGTGTAACTGGGAGGGTAGTCACATTTTTTTTTTTTTGAGGTGTTAGTTAAGTGTTAGTTGTGTTAGTCTAAAGGTACACTGTATGGAGAGGCCTGCCAGGTTCTTAGTGGAGCTGGTTGGTCACTCTCATCTTTATTCCTCTAGTAATGTTTTATGTAGAAATGTGTATGTTGAGGCAGGAGGTGGTTCAATTACTTCTTCCTGGCTGATATAGCTGGGAGGGTAATCACATTATTATTATTAATATTATTAATATTTATATTTATTTATTTATTTTTTTTTGAGTTAGTGAGCCCGCCCAGGTCCTTGTGTAGCTGGGAGGGTAGTCACATTTTTTACTAAGATGTTAGTCTTAAATAGCGGGGGGTAGGCGTGGCCTAGTAGTTGACCCCTGCTCCGTGATGTATGGCGGCGCTGGTTGACCTAAACCACGAGGCATACACTGGGGAATTGGTGGGGTCGGCTACTCTGCGACAAACAGCGTTTGTAGGGGAGAAATCCACTACAATACTCCCCCTTCCCTCCAGGCGGTGTAGGAGACTTATTGTCTGCAGGGTTGCATAGCACATGTGAGGCAGAACGGGCGGTGCATGCCTCATGTGAGACAACGGCGATGGCGTGGATGAGCCGGTTGCTGGACACAACTGTCTAGATACACAATATCTGTGGGAGTAGAGAGGGAGAAAAAGGGTATGTGGAGGAGATGAATTTTGTTCTTCCCTCACGGCAGGTACAGAGTCGTCAGATGCGCCTGCTGCGGTGTGTGGACCTGGGTCAGGAGCAGGGGCTGCGTCAGCAGAAGCGGATGAGGGCTCGTGACAGCAGCTGGGTCCACGACAGCAGCAGGGTGCAGGACATTAGCAGGGAGTACCTGAGGGAGAAAAGAGAGGTGTGTGGGTCCGCACTCAGGAACAGGGGCCGCGTCAGGAGAAGCGGCAGGGGGTACTGCTGGGCAGGGGTCGGCGTCTGAGGCAGGACGGGTGTGTTGGTCCGCGTCAGGAGCAGGGGCCGCATCAGGGGTGGCAGGGGTTACTGCTGGGCCGCGGTCAGCGTCTGAGGAAGGACGGGTGTGCTGGGGTCGGAAGAGGAGCGACTGTCTGCTTAGAGTAGCAGAGCTGCTCTAGGGTGTCTAACCTGCGGTGTAGAGACCGTAGCTGTAGAGCCGATGAGAGCTGCTTCTGGGTGGATAATCCAGTAGGGTGTGTCATACGGAGGCGAATTTTTTTTTTTGAGTTTGAAAAATCGGCCCATGGTATTAATGATGTAGTTCTATGTGCAGAATCATGTGATATCTTCAGATTTGAAAAGTTTTTATTTTTTGCTAGGTAAATTTTAACTTGAAATCTTATGAAAATTCAGTATTCCCACCCTTTTACCAACACCACTAAATAGCTTATTTAAAGTAAAGTAAATGTATCAGGTTAATTTATTAGGATGAAAATGATCCAGAATAGTGAAACGAATGATCTTGACACATTTATTAAATTTAATATTCCTTTAGAAAACAAAATCATCAAATACAAAAACCGGTTTTACTACTACGACCCGGTGTTGCTGCACACCATAGAGAACATGTCTTTCTTGCTTCTGTTTCTACTCATCACCTCCCTGCTGACCACCTGAGCTCGGATGTAGCCTTCCCTCCTCTCCTGGCTGTACACGTGACTGCTGGCCTCGCTCACTTGCTGTACACAACGCTCTATACTCTGGGTGTGCGAGGGCCAGGCAGGGACATGCATGGGGTTGTCCAGGAAAGCTCTGACTTGAACATTGGTGAGGCTGCAGGTAAGAGGGGGCTCACTGCCAGCCTGGATGTTATCCAGATCTATGAGATCAGTGAGGGTCTTGGCACCTAGATTGACTTCAGGAGTCTTCCTGACCCTGAAGGAATCGTCACCAACTGATTCGTCATGCCCAGATCCTCTCATAAGTCTCATATCCAAGATCTTTTTGACTGCCACTCTTCTCTCCTCCTCATCCTTACTGCAGAGCATTGTCTGCAGAACTGCCTCGGGATGAGCATACCAGGAAGATCTCCTCACAGTCTGCTCCACAATCTTAACAACCTTCCTTGGCTGACTCCTCAGGAGCTCAAGCTGGAAGAGAACATGCCTCGGACCTTCGGAGAACGATGACTTGACCTTGGTGTTGAACCAATTTGGCAAGTACACACTCACGATGAATTGGACAATAAGTCTCAGGTTGTGAAGCTGGTTCCCTTTCAGTTTATGATGAGCGACCCAAATTCTGCAGAACCTGAGAGCCGTTGTGAGCCACCTAGAATGTGAGACTGGACCTATCTGCAGGTAAGCAAGTCTATCAGGCATGACCCCAGTTTTGATGGCACTGCAAATCATGTAACCATAGTACTGGTCAGTAGTCAGGTCGTCAATGACAGTATGTGCAAGCTCAAGGAGTGGAGGGCCAACTGTGATTTTTTCAAAGCTCGGATTTATTTCTAACTCAGTGGCAGAGTCCAGCATCTTGCCAAGAGGACCAGACCATCTGTTGTTTGAAAGAGTCTTGCCATCCAGCTCCTGGATCAGATGTCTGAGTGGCAACTCGTTGGTGTGGAGGTCACAAACAATCCAGACCAGCTTCCTCCCAATCTTCCGCTCTATCCACTGTATGACCCCCCTTGCCACCCTGTGTTCGTGTTGGTGCTGTCCCTCCAATGGCCTGCAGGGTCTGGTCTACGTTCCTCTCTCTGAGCCAGTTCACAATGTTATCTGCCACTATCTCAGCTGGTTTCCTGATGTCATCTTTCTCTGGAGTGAAATGCCACAAATACTTCCCTCCTGGTTCACTGCAGCAGGAGTAGTGTTCCTCCTTCACCATGGCAGGGGAACAACTTGTCCAGAATCTCCAACTTTCATGAACACTTTAGTGTCATCCCTTCTCCCATCAAAGAACAAACAATTGATTCCATTTTCTCTTATCCCTTATCAAACTCCTCTTCTAGGTTACTGACAAGTTTCTCCTGAGCTCTCCTTACTTTGTTATGATCTATCACCAGGTGAACATCATCAGGTGTTATCAAACCACCGTCAATCCAGGCAGCTGTTGCTATCTCTGCAGTTTCTCTGAGACCAGTGTGGTGTCGCATGCTGGCCAGAGCTATGCTCAGGATATCTTTCCTATTTCGAATCTTATGCCTGGAAGGTTTGGGATCATTATTTTCTGGGTTAGGGACAAAGTCACCATTCTCCTGGTCAGCACTCGGATCAGCCATGGGGAAGTCATTAAACTCTGAATCAGCTTGACTCCAATCATCGGCCTTTTTACCTCACCCTGGGCCTTCTCAAGTCTCTTTTCCTCGGCAACTCTTCTCCTCTTCTGTCTCTCTGTGGCAGCCTCCTGTCTCTTGGACTCCGGAATATCTTGGCTAGAAATCATGAGAGCCCCTATACTGCCAGTCTTCTCTCTCTGTGCTTTGACAAATGCCAGTTCGATCACAGGAATCTTCAGTTCACGCTTGCAAATACAGGAGATGTGGGCCTCGGATTTACAGTCACGATCGCATCCAAACTCAGGACAGAGAACAATTGGGCACTTGCAAGTAATTATGTCAAATAACTGGTCCAGTTGCTTGGCAAAGCTGTCCTTAACTGCAAGTTTTCCTTTCCCAAGAGAGATATCTCTTGCCTTTTCCCAACTGGCTAGCAGTCTCTCACTAATCTTCTTCTGACTTGTTATGACTGGAGGCTTGAACTGAGCGTTAGCCAGAGTGGACTGTGCCAAGACAGCTTTGGTCATATCACTGGCAATGTCTTTGTTTGTGTAAATTCTTTGGTTCTTTTCACTGATTTGCCTGATTAAAACACCGTATCTCAAAGCATCTCTCAATGTAGGCAACTCCGACTTCAGGAGCTCTCTCCCAGACCCAAGATAGTGACTGAGATGGCTGGATTTTTGGTTCCTCGTCCTGACACAAGCAGCCATCGCAAATATTATCAACCTATAAATGCATCAGAATCTGAAACAGAAAAAAATATTGTTAGTTGGGTTGTTAAAGAATGAAGTCAGAAAGCAATGTTCACTATTTAATTGTAATGCACTAATGCAGCTGTACGTTAGATTTTCGATAAATTTCACGCTAAAATTTACCTAGCAAAAGTTGCAAAATATTGAAACTGAAATTATTTTCTGTTTATATACACTAAAATCTACCAAAAAAGTGATGGGCCATTAGTTTTAGCTGATCTTCCCTCCTATGGCACACCCTAATGCTGCAGTGTCACGAAAGATGGGAATTACAGAGCCCAAACCCTTTAATGCTTCCTCTGGGTGGTTACAGAGGAAGAGGAACAAGATCACCAATATCAACATTGGTGGTGAAGAAGCTAGTGCTGACCGTGTTGCGGCTAGGGAATTTCCTCCGTTTTTACGTGAGATTATGGAGGAAGGACATTACACCGACGACCAGGTATTTAACATGAACGAATCTGGTCTTTTTTTGGAAAAAGCTACCTTCCAAGACCTTCGTTGTGAAGAATGCCAGCAAGTGTCGGGGCTGGAAGTTGCAGAAGGAGCGCATCACCGTCCTGTTTACCACCAATGCCTCCGGTACCTGTAAGCTCAAGTTATTGGTGATCCACACAGCACGCAAGCCGCACGCCTACAAGAGCATGGACATGACCAAGCTAAATGTCCACTGGCTGACTGCACGTAAGGCGTGGATGTTCTCTACACTGTCCCTCTCCTGGTTTGATGACTGTTTCGTTCCCGATGTGAAGAAATTCTGTGAGCAACAGAATGTGCCATTCAAGATTTTGTTGCTGCTGGACAACGCACCAGGACACTCGCCCCTACTGTTAGATCGTCACCCCCAACGTAAAAGTGGTCTTCCTTCCTCCCAACACTACGTCTATATTACAGCCCATGGACCAAGAGTTAATGTGTAATGTAAAAGCTGCATTCTCTACTAAAAAATTCAAGCTCCTGAACGACTACACCAACACCAAGGAAGAGTTGCGTAACCTGAGTGACACCAACACCGATAGCGAGAGCGAAGACGACGAGGATCAACAGTTGGCAGAGCAAGAAGTACTTTTAAAACAATTCTGGAGAACGTTCAACGTCAAGAAAGCTGTGGACTTCTTGGTAGAGGCATGGGATCAGCTGTCTGTAGCAACTGTTCGTCACGCATGGAGACGTGTTGCAAGGCATTCCGGCCGTTAGGCAGAGTCAATCTGTGACTGGTGAGGTTCAGACTGTTGCAGTAGCAGTGGACCTTGCCAGAGAAGCTGCGCAGAGTGTTACAGCTGCAGGCTTCAACGAGACCACCAACGACGACATCCTGGAGGTGATAAGGGATCCTGATGTGACTACCGACGAGATGGTAGATGATGATGACATCAGTGAAGAGGCAGGTGGTGCGTCATCCCAAGAAGAACGCCGCTTATCCCATAGTAATGTTAGGGGTGCCATCGAGTGTATCGAGAAAGCCAAGCTCCTCCTTTCTGACGACCCTGACGCAAACAGGTATGAAATCTTCACTACCCAGCTGTTGCAGACTATGGAGCCCTACATCAAGGTTTATCACGACAACATAAACACCAGCAGTCAGCAAAGCATAACAGAGTTCTTCCCCCGCAACCCACCACAGCCAGCCGAAGCCAGTGATAGTGACAGAGGTAGAGACAGTGATGATGACTTTGAGGGATTTGTCAGGGAGGCACTAGTAAGTGTGGATGACACCGATGAAGACTCGCCTGAGGGCCAGTAGCCTGCCCTCTGCCTCGGAACCAGCGTCCATTCCCCTACGCCGACCCATCTCTTCTACTAACGTAAGTGTTAACCACAGCCTTGTTTTTTTCTAACCTAACCTTCATATTATTCTTCTCTGAATGAATATATTCTCGGAAATAAATAGTAGTTTTGCTGAAACGTGATGTATTTTAATGTAAAATACGATAAAATACATGACGAAAACAAAAGACTTTACCTAAGCTTCCGATGTTCTTGAGATGTTATTCGTTTTTTTAATAGTTTTCGGTTAAAATACTGTTATATTACAATGATATTCTATTCATACTGTGCATGATATAATACATTCACGAAAACAATGACTGAAATATAATGCAATATTAACCCCTAAATCGGTTAATTCAGACAATCGGCTAAAACGGACACCCTTCCCCCCCTATTAGTCCGAATTAACGAGGGTCGACTGTACATATATATATATATATATATATATATATATATATATATATATATATATATATATATATATATATATATATATATATATATATATATATATATATATATATATATGTAACCGGTCGGAATTTGCTGGACTTTAATTTCTCACTTGACTTGGGGTTTATTAAAATTTAATAGATGGTAAAGGCAGTGGAAGCGCCCCTTTGAGAAAAATCCCGAACCAGCACAAGAACACTTAAATCTACTACACAAAATGAACTGTCCGTGACCCGTGGAAGGATAGCGTCTGTGACTGGGATGAATGAGACACACTGTAAAATTTAGACACTTATATTCCCTCCAACACTACAAACACAATCAAATAATGGTACACCAATATGCGCACCTCTTAACTTAAACTTTAAACACTACTCTGGGGAATAAAAGTTATACATGACATAGAAATTATTAGAAACACAGGCAACAATAAATTTGAAGTATTAAGAAATGTTGCTCGCACACATGAACAGGCCTTAAGGCTTTCACAAAATAATATCAGTCACTTAGGAAATGGTACTAAAAAATAAGAAATTAAATACTCCACAATGAATAGGCCTTAAGGGTCTTCAACAAAATAATATCAGTCACTGAGGAATGGTAATAAAAGATAAGAAATTAAATACTCTACAATGAATAGGCCTTAAGGGCTTTCAGCAAGATAATATCAGTCACTGAGGAAATGGTAATAAAATTTAAGAAATTAAATACTCTACAATGAATAGGCCTTAAGGGCACTCAACAAGATAATATCAGTCACTGAGGAAATGGTAATAAAATTTAAGAAATTAAATACTCTACAATGAATAGGCCTTAAGGGCACTCAACAAAATTATAGCACCCCAACAGATGCACACTTCCTAACCTAACTTAACCACTACTCTGGGGAACAAGGTTATACCTGAGATCAGAATTATGAAGAACAATCAGATGCATTAAAAGAATCAATCACAGTATCACTCTGGTTCCACTTAATGGCACAAACATTCAAAACAATATTATCAAAATTATTTAAGAAATATTAACTACACACGTCAAGATAATATCAGTCTGAGGAGTGGTGTTAACTACACCCGTAATAATGAAGATAAAATGTTCCTCTAGGTATCTCCTAGAGTCCTAGACTCACGGTCTCAGTGTGTGACCATTAATATACTCAGATAGCCTCAGTGTACTCCCAGTGCGTCCATGGGCAGGAAGAGAGTGAGCCAATCAGACCTTGTGCAGTTGAGAGAAACTTTAGCTTCCCGTTAGCAAGAGGGTTTCACTAGCTGACCGAGGACACGTGGTGTTGTGCACCGGAGTGGTAAGAACTGATCACCCACTGCCGATGCTGGTCCCGTGTCGTTTTAGTTGTCGGGAGCACTCGTTCACTCAAGAGATCCTTTGCTACCCCGCTAAACAGTGACAGGCCTACACTGATCGGTCCAATGGCGACAATCGCCACCCTCAATCATCAACGGCAGTCAATCTCTCGCAGTCAACTCCGGTCAACTCCAATCAAGTGGGTTCTGACGGAAACCCTGAAATGAACTCACTGTTAGCTCTAGTTTACTTTATCACTGCCCTATCTAACCCTGTCTGAGATCGAATGAGACTTACTTGTTATACTGCAATAGCGCAGCACAGGTGACTAGGCCACGTGACTATTTCTGATGGACGCGCGGAACGTCTTGTCTGTGTGAATGCTCTCCGGGACTGGCCTAGCCAGCGTCGCGTCTCCCCAAGGCGCTAGCTTGGGCCTACGTGATATATTTACCGCCTAACTAATAACTCCTTGGGACACCCGTAACATTATTCAGACTGCTAAACGATCTATAATAATTTCAAATTCAATAATAGTCCCTTAACTTCATGAATCGCATCATTATTAATTCGGTAAATTACATTTAATATCATATAGGCCTAGTTCCGCAATCTCTCGCTACGAGCAGGCAGCGCTCCCTCCCCTCAGATGACCTTGAACGCTCAGTATCACTCATGGCGGGGCATTTGAAATTACTCTGAAATTTCTGAATATTACAATCGACCCCCCTAAAAAAAGACAGCACTGTCCTCATGTGCTGAGAAAACATGCATACGACCCCCCTAAAATTTTGTTCTAAGGACTGCACCTCACCCCTTTTGCTAAATGCAGCATTCCCGTCTTCTCTTCTCTCCTTTTCTCTCCCGCTAACACTCGACCCCCCTAAAAAAAGACAGCACTGCCCTCATGTGCTGAGAGAACAACTTAGAACCCACCTTCAACTCTGTACTATTCCACTCGCAGCTAGCAACTCCATTTCTTCCTAGCCCAACTCAATCCAACCAGAACATCACGCTCCCCTTTTGCCTGGCCCTTAACTAGAGAACCAATGTCAAAATTAATACCAGCCCAAAACAAACATGCTCTCCTTTGGCCTGGCCCTTGAACTAAGAGGAACCAGTGTCAAAAAAAATACACAGTCCAAAACAAGCATGCTCTCCCTCCCCTCAGATGACCTTGAACGCTCAGTATCACTCATGGCGGGGCATTTGAAATTACTCTGAAATTTCTGAATATTACATATATATATATATATATATATATATATATATATATATATATATATATATATATATATATATATATATATATATATATATATATATATATATATATATATGTGTGTGTGATATTCAGAAATTTCAGTGTAATTTCAAACGCCGCGCCATTGGCGATACTGAGCTTTCAAGGTCGTCGGAGGGAAGAGAGCGCTCCCTGCACATAGCGAGAGGTTGTGGAACTGGGCCTAAGTGATATTAAATGTAATTTGCCGAATTAATAATGATGCGATTCATGAAGTTAAGGGACCATTATTGAATTTGGAATTATTATAGATCGTTTTGTCAGTCTGAATAATGTTACGGGTGTCCCAAGGAGTTATTAGTTAGGCGGAAAATATGTCACGTAGGCCTAAGCTAGCGCCTTGGAGAGATGCGACGCTGGCTGGTCCTCAGTCACGTGGAAACATTCGGTCCAGCAAGACGTCCCTGCGCGTCCGTCACAGAAATAGTCACGTGGCCTAGTCACCTGTGCTGCACTATTACAGTATAACAAGTAAGTTTCATTCGATCTCAGACAGGGTTTAGATAGGGCAGTGACAAAATTAACAAGAGCTAACAGTGAGTACATTTCAGGGTTTCCGTCAGAACCCACTTGACTGCGAGAAATTGACTGCGAGATATTGGCTGCGAGAGACTGACTGCCGTTTGAGACTGCCGTTGATGATTGAGGCTTGGCGATTGTCGCCTTCGGAACGATCAGTGTTGGCTTGTCACTGGTTAGCGGGGTAGCAAAGGATCTCTTGAGTGAACGAGTGCTCCCGACAACTAAAACGACACGGGACCAGCATCAGCAGTGGGTGATCAGTTCTTACCATGTGGGTGCACAACACCACGTGTCCTCGGTCAGCTAGAAGTGTTACCTACTGGCCATAGACACCTGCTGGCGTTCTCTCATCCTGCCCATGGACGCACTGTGAGTACACTGAGGCTATCTGAGTAAATTAATGGTCACACACTGAGACCATGAGTCTAGGGGATACCTAAAGGAACATTTTATCTCCCTTATTACGGGTGTATGTTGAGTTGGGTGGAGCATGGTTCACGAGTATTGGTGGACCCAGTAACATATCAATAATAGTGACTATATTTGTGTGTAGTTAATACCATTTCTCAGTTACTGATGTTATCGTGACGTGTGTGGTTTAATATTTCTTAAATAATTTTAATAGTATTGTTTTTTGAATGTTTGTGTCACTAAGTGGAACCAGAGTGATACTGTGATTTAATTCTTTTAATGCATTTAATTTTTCTTTATAATTCCGATCTCAGGTATAACCTTTGTTCCCCAGAGTAGTGTTTAAGTTAGGTTAGGAATTGTGCATCTGTTGGGGTCATATATAATTTTGTTGAAAGCCCCCTAAGGCCTGTTTCATGTGTGCAAGCAACATTTCTTAATACTTTAAATTTATTGTTGCCTGAGTTTCTAATAATTTCAAATCATGTATAACTTTTATTCCCCAGAGTAGTGTTTTAAGTTCAAGTTAAGAGGTGCGCATATTGGTACCATTATTTGATTTGTTTGTAGTGTTGGAGGGAATATGAGTGTCTAAATTTTACAGTGTGTCTCATTCATCCCAGTCACAGATGCTATCCTTCCACGGGTCACGGACAATTCATTTTGTTTAGCAGATTTAAGTGTTCTTGTGCTGGTTCGGGATTTTTCTCAAAAGGGGCGCTTCCACTGCAATTACCATCTAATAATCTTTAATATACCCCAAGTCAAGTGAGAAAACAAAGTCCAGTAATTTCCGACCGGTTACATATATATATATATATATATATATATATATATATATATATATATATATATATATATATATATATATATATATATATATATAACTACAAGGAAAGAAGATGAATTATCTGGAAGCTTAGGAACTTCTTATTTTCTTCTTTCCTTGTGGTTATCAGCATATAAATTTGATTTACTTGCATATATATATATATATATATATATATATATATATATATATATATATATATATATATATATATATAGGTATATATATATATATATATATATATATATATATATATATATATATATATATATATATATATATATACAGTATATATATTTATATATATATAAACATACCGAAGCATTCAACATGAATTTGAGTAATGGTATGTACAAACTGGACAATTTTGTAATTAAGAAGATTTGTAACCAGGTGAGAAGGTTGGGTCACCTTATCCTCTGACCTGACCACCAACCGTTGTGTGCTATTTAAAGATTAGTAGGGTCATTACCTAATACCTGACCGTTGTGGACCTGGTCTCACCCTCCTCTGTATATATACACCTTGGTTTGTATTTCTCTTTAGTCTGTGCTCACCCCTGAAGATGTGAATTACACGAAAGCGCTTGGGAACTTCGTGTTTTCTTTCCTTGTGGTTATCAGCATATACCTAGATCATGCGCACCTACAGTGATTTACTTGCATATATATATATATATATATATATATATATATATATATATATATATATATATATATATATATATATATACATACATATATATATATATACATATATATATATATACAGTAGTACCCCGATTTACGCGGTCAATTGAACCCACAGGGTACCGCGGAAAGTGAAAACCGCGTAAATGAACAACAGAACATATGGGATTAATTCCAATAGAGACTGGCCCGACCCCCAAACTCCACTTTTTCCGACACAATACCTATGTTGTAGTAAAAATAACATCTAAATTTTATGATGGTATGCTCACACAATTAATATTTAAGAGAAATACAGTCGCCAGGTTAATGTCCATTCAAATAATAGACTCAAATCCCCCACTCCCTCTTCCCAGCTCACTGGCCCCTACCTCTCTGAGAAATGATTGGGTGAAACACTAGATTTTAACGTTTAGTAATAAATAATACCTCAGACTAAAGTTAGGATAATATAATTGAAATTTCTGGATTCCTTGCAGGTCAGGGAATATTTTGAATGTAAACTTCATATATTTTGCACAAAACATAAAATACTTGCTTTGTGTAAACCAAATTATTACATTAGATCTAAAATTTGTATGTCTAATGCAAAATCCATGATGTTTATATTCAAAATGATCATCATATTGTAAGAATTCCAGCAATGTAAATTATATTCTGGTCCAGTAATTTGTATGAATTTTATGAGCTAAAACAAATATCTTCAGTTAATAAAAAAAAAATATTCTTCAGATACTATCTGTCAATCAAAGTACCCCAACTTGCCTCCCCCCTCTTCCAACCGCGCCAGATGGTTGGTCGGTCCCAACCCTCCCCCCCCCCAACCCCCACCTTCCCTCCCTACCAGAGAAATGTTGGGTGAGAAAACTAATTTTAACTTTTAGTAACAAATAATACCTCAGACTAAAGTTAGGATAATATAATTGATATTGCTGGATTCCTTGTAAGACCAGGAATATTTTTAATATAAATGTCATATATTTTGCACAAAAGATAACATATTTTCTCAGAGTAAACATTAGATCTAAAATTTGTATGTCTAATGCAAAATCTATGATGTTTATATTCAAAATGGTCATCAAATTGTAAGAATTCCAGCAATGTAAATTCTATTCTTGCCGGGTAATTTGTATGAATTTTATGAGCTAAAACAAATATCTTCAGTTAATAAAAAAAAAAATATTCTTCACACGTGCCAGATGGTCGGTCGGTCCATCCCTCCCTACCAGATAAATGTGTGGGAAAACCAGAATATTTACCTTTTTAGTAATAAATAATACCTCAGACTAAAGTTAGGATAATATATTTGACATTGCTGGATTCCTTGTAGGACCAGGAATATTTTGAATATAAATGTCATATATTTTGCACAAAAGATAACATATTAACTCAGAGTAAACATTAGATCTAAAATTTGTATGTCTAATGCAAAACCTATGATGTTTATATTCAAAATGATCATCAAATTGTAAGAATTCCAGCAATGTAAATTATATTCTGGCCGGGTAATGTGTATGAATTTAATGAGCTAAATAAAAAAAAATTATACTTCACGCGTATATGGGTAGATGAACCGCGGAAACTGAAAGTTGGTTCTGGCGAGGCACCGCGTATATGAGACATCGTGTAACGTGAAACCGCGTAAAGCAGGGTAATACTGTATATATATCGTATATACTCGTCTATAACCCCCCCCTCGTTTATAGGTGGACCCTGATTTTTTACCAAGAAATCGTTAATTTATGATATCCCTCGTTTATAGGTCGACCCACGTTTTTGAGGGTAATGGAACAACAAAACCTTCAGTAAAAACACTCTACGTCCTATAAATTGAGGCTTGCCGTGCCTGAAACACAGAGTGCCGAAGGCAAATTGTTTACCATTTATTATTACACCACTTTACACTGAAACGCGGGTAGTTTCAACAAAAATATTGTATATTTCCATTCAAGTATTTATTCAAGTCAATTTGGAGGGAATATTATTGTAATACAGTACAACAGTTTTTTAACTAAACCATTCGAAAAGCGATTACGGTAACATCTTTTGAACGATAGAAAGTGAAAGTCATTGTTTTCATCACGATTTTATCCCACTTTCCACTGTAATACGTATGTAATTTCAGCAAAAATATTATATTTCCGTGAATGTAGTATATCAAGCACAGTATGAATGTAATATCATTGTAATATAACAGTATTTTAACCGAAAACTATTAAAAAAACGAGTAACATCTCTTGAACATTGGAAGGTCAGGTAAAGTCTTTTGTTTTCGTCATGTATTTTATCCTATTTTACATTGAAAACATCACATTTCAGTAAAACTACTATTTATTTCCGAGAATATATTCATTCAGGCACAGTTTAGGTAAAATATACGTGTGATGTAACAGTTTTTTAACTGAAAACGATTCGAAAAACACGTGCCCTCTAGCCCTGTTCAAAGAGAGGACTGGGAGAAGCTGTTTGGTGCTGCAGACGATGACAAGGAAAATGATTTGGATGGATTTTAATGAAAATATTCAGAAATATGGTATCGTAGTATTTATTCAAGTCAATTAGGAGGGAATATTATTGTAATACAGTACAACAGTTTTTTAACTAAACCATTCGAAAAGCGATTACGGTAACATCTTTTGAACGAAAGAAAGCGAAAGTCATTGTTTTCGTCACGATTTTATCCCTTTTTCCACTGTAATACGTCATTTCAGCAAAAATATTACATTTCCGTGAATGCATTATATGAAGCACAGTATGAATAGAATACTATTGTAATATAACAATATTTTAACCAAAAACTATTAAAAAAACGAGTAACCTCTTGAACATCTGAAGGTTAGGTAAAATCTTTTGTTTTCGTCATGTATTTTATCCTATTTTACATTAAAATACATCACGTTTCAGCAAAACTACTATTTATTTCCGAGAATATATTCGTTCAGGCACAGTTAAGGTAAAATATACATGTGATGTAAAAAATTTTTAACTGAAAACGATTCGAAAAAACACATGTACCGTCTAGCTGACGCAACAGCTGGTGGTGCGTCATGCGTCGTTGTAAACAATAGGAGGTTGAAGTAGATTACCGGGTATTATATAAAGTGTTTTTAATGTAGGCTAATATTCAACATACATGGTACAGTATAGAAATCTTAAAAATAAAAATAAATCCTTTGCTTAAGGCTGAATATCTTCATTCCCTTAGCTGCAGTCTTCTTCCCCCACTGTGTGTGTGACTTGATGTGCCCATGCATACTTTTCTGTAGATCGGATCTTTTTCAGTATTGGCTGATTGTTGTTTAGAAAGGTATAGAAATCACTGCAAGATGTTTCTCGGAAGTTGTATTGTACAGTCAGAATGCCTTTCATTGTTTCAACACTCAATTTGTTCCTTTCCTAATGTCCATTGACTTTGCATCAGTGAAAAACTATTTCTTCATTTGCATTGTGATATGATATAGCAAAGAAGAATTGTGCAATTCTTAGCAATTCTGAGTGGCATTCAATGTTCTTTGATTTTTCAAAGTATCTGGTCCACTTTTTGTGTTGGCAGATTACTAAATTCTTCACCACTCTTGTAATTTTCCACAAACTGCTTCAGGTTATTAACTTGGTCAAAACACTTCCCATCATCAACTAAGTGACAACACCGTACAGGCGTACACGTGACTTATCAGCTGACGGAAACTGAACGAGATCTCTTCGGTTTCCATCCCCCCCCCTCTCTCTCTCTCTCTCTCTCTCTCTCTCTCTCTCTCTCGTCATTACAGTTTCATGATTTTTTCCGCGGAGAAAATGATGGAAGCTGAAATTCCGGACTTTTGAGGAATTTTAAAAATTGCTTCCGGTTGAAGATTTCTAGACCCAAATGGAGGACATATCCAGGAAAATACGGACGTATGGCAACCCTACCTTGTAGCATACTGTATGGGTATTATATTAAGTGTGAAATACCTAAAAGGTTTTATTAATGTATTTTTTGTAGACCACGAGAACTGTGATACCGTGATATGATAAGTTAGCCTGTGCTAAGAACTTCAACATAGACTACTGAACGCTGCTAGGTAATTTAGCTCCAGTTGTAAGTTGGTGAGCTTCATCCGCCAAAGGAACTGCACAACTTTTCATTACTAATTGGTACATATTTTATGTTTCCATTGTTACTGGCAGTAAATGGTAAATATTTTTTCAGTGTCTGGTTAAAAGTTGCTGCCTCGCCTCTTCCCATCATGCACGGGTTCAACCTAACAAAACTATTACCTATAGATATTTCCACCCAAAATTTTTTTGGCTCAAAAATTTGGTCTTAAAACCTTTAACTATACACCAGGTGCATATATACGGTATGTGTCTGATGCATTATATTGTGGCCAACTCGTTGATGAGGGCCAGCCTGTTGTTGAGTGTGGCTGAACCTGTTGGAGGTGGGCTAACCTCTTGATGAGCAAGTCTGGCCAGATCACCTGAGAGACTGTTTGTGCTTCCTTCAAGGTATA
>NW_024741580.1:0-50328 GCF_018991925.1 Homarus americanus
TGGTACTCCTCTGCCTCCCAGGTACACCTCAGACACTCCCAGGTACACCTCAGACACTCCCAGGTTCACTTCAGGCCTCCCAGGTACACCTCAGACACTCCCAGGTAAACCTCCAGACACTCCCAGGTGCACCTCTGACAATCAGGTACACCTCTGACCTCCCAGGTACACCTCAGACACTCCCAGACACACCTCTGCCTCCTAGGTACACCTCAGACACTCCCAGGTACACCTCAGACACTCCCAGGTTCACCTCAGACACTCCCAGGTACACCCCTGACACTCCGAGGTACCTCTCACCTCCAGGTACATCTCACACACCTCCCAGGTACACCTCTGACACTCCCAGGTACACCTCTGACCTCCCAGGTATCCTGGCTGCACTCCCAGGTATCACAGCTGGCCTCCCAGGTACACCTCTGACACTCCCAGGTACACCTCTGACACTCCCAGGTACACCTCAGACACTCCCTGGTACACCCCTGACCTCCCAGGTACACCTCTGACCTCCCAGGTACATCTCTGACCTCCCTGGTATTCCCTCTAACACTCCCAGGTACTCCTCAGACACTCCCAGGTACACCCCAGACACTCCCGGTACACCTCTGACACTCCCAGGTACACCCCTGATGCTCTCAGGTACACCTCCAACACTCTCAGGTACACCTCAAACACTCCGGTACCCCCAGACACTCCCAGGTACACCCTGACCTCCCAGGTACACCCCAGACACTTCCAGGGACACCTCTGACACCAGGTACACCCAGTGCTCTCAGGTACACCTCCAACACTCAGGTACACCTCAAACACTCCAGGTACACCTCTGACACTCCCAGGTACACCTCAGACACTACCTGGTACACCCCTGACACTTCCAGGTTCACCTCTGACACTCCCAGGTACATCTCTGACACTCCCTGGTACTCCTCTAACACTCCCAGGTACTCCTCAGACACTCCCAGGTACCAGACACTCCCAGGTACACCTCAGCCTCCCAGATACACCTCGGACACTCCTAGTTACACCTCAGACACTCCCAGGTACACCTAAAAAAATCCGAGGTACACCTCAGACACTCCCAGGTACACCTCTGACACTCCCATGTACACCTCTGACACTTCTAGGTACACCTCAGACACTCCCAGATACTCATCTGAACTCCTAGGTACACCTCGAACCTCCCAGGTACACCTCGGCCTCCAGGTACACCTCAGACACTCCCAGGTACTGGCCTCCCGTGCCTCAGCCTCCCAGGTACACCTCAGACACTCCCAGATACACCTCTAACACTCCTAGGTACACCTCAGACACTCCCAGGTACACCCCTGACCTCCCAGGTACATCCCTGGCACTCCCAGGTACCTCCTGACTCTCCCAGGTACCTCTGACCTCCCAGGTATCACGCTGACACTCCCAGGTATCTGCCCCGACACTCCTCAGGTACCTCTGACACTCCCAGGTACCCCTCCTGACACTCCCAGGTGCCTCAGACACTCCCTGGTACACCCTGACACTCCCAGGTACACCTCTGACACTCCCAGGTACATCTCTGACACCCCTGGTATTCCTCTGCCTCCCAGGTACTCCTCAGACACTCCCAGGTACACCCCAGACACTCCCAGGTACCTCTGACCTCCCAGGTACACCCCTGATGCTCTCAGGTACACCTCCAACACTCTCAGGTACACCTCAAACACTCCCAGGTACCTCTGACACTCCCAGGTACACCCCAGACACTCCCAGGTACACCTCTGACACACCCAGGTACCCCAGACACTCCCAGGTACACCTCTGACACTCCCAGGTACACCTCATGCTCTCAGGTACCTCCAACACTCTCAGGTACACCTCAAACACTCCCAGGTACACCTCCGACACTCCCAGGTACCTCAGACACTCCCTGGTACACTGACACTTCCAGGCCCTCTACCTCCCAGGTGCATCTCTGACACTCCCTTGTGCTCCTCTGACACTCCCAGGTACTCCTCAGACACTCCCAGGTACACCCCAGACACTCCCAGGTACACCTCAGACACTCCCAGATACACCTCGGACACTCCTGGTTACACCTCAGACCTCCCGGTACACCTAAAAAATCCGAGGGTACCTCAGACCTCCCAGGTACACCTCCCGGCACTCCATGTGCACCTCTGACACTTCTAGGTGCACCTCAGACACTCCCAGTGCACCTCTGACCTCCTAGGTACCTCAGACACTCCCGGGCCTCGACCACTCCCAGGTACACCTCAGGCACTCCCAGGTACACCACTGACACTCCCATGTGCACTCTGACACTCCCAGGTACCTCAGACACTCCCAGATACACCTCTAACTGCTCTCTGGTACACCTCAGACACTCCCAGGTACCCCCTGACCTCCCAGGTGATGGCCTCCCAGGTACACCCCTGACACGCCCAGGTACCTACTGACACTCCCAGGTACACCTCTGACACTTCCGGTAAACCCCTGACACTCCCGGTACCTCTAACACTCCCAGGTACACCTCAGACACTTCCAGGTACACATCAGACACTCCCAGGTACACTTCAGACACTCCCAGGTACCTCAGACACTCCCAGGTACACCTCCGACACTCCCAGGTACACCTCTGACACCCAGGTGCCCTCGGCATTCCCAGGTACACCTCTGACACTGCCAGGTACACCTCAGACACTCCCAGGTATACCTCCAGCACTCCCAGGTTCACCTCAGACACTCCAGTGCACCTCTGACATTCCCAGGTACACCTCCTGACACTCCCAGGTGCACCTCTGACACTCCCAGGTATGCCTCTGAGACTCCCATTGCACCTCCAACTCTCCCAGTTACATCTGACACTCCCAGGTACACCCCCAGCCTCCCAGTTACACCTCCAGACCTCCCAGGTACACCTCTGACACTCCTAGGTACAGCTCTGACACTCCCAGGTACCTCTGACACTCCCAGGTACACCTGAACGATCCCAGGTACACCTCTGACCTCCCAGGTACACCCAGACACTCCCAGGTACACCTCTGACACTCCCAGTTACACCCTGATGCTCTCAGGTACACCTCCGACACTCCCAGGTACACCTCAGACACTCCAGGTCCCTCTCTGACCTCCCAGGTACACCTCCAGACACTCCCAGGTACACCTCAGACACTCCCAGGTTCACCTCAGGCACTCCCAGGTACACCTCCGGCACTCTGGTACACCTGTGACGCTCCCAGGTACACCTCTGGCCTCCCAGGTACACCTGACACTGCCAGATACACTTCAGACACTCCAGGTACACCTCTGTTGCCTCCCAGGTACACCTCTGACACTCCAGGTACCTCACACTCCCAGGTATGCCTCTGACACTCCCAGTTACACCTCCAACACTCCCAGTTACACCCCTGACCTCCCGGGGTACACCTCTCACTCCCAGGTACACCTCTGACCTCCCAGGTACACCTCGGCCTCCCAGTTACACCCTGATGCTCTCAGGTACACCTCCGACACTCTCAGGTACACCTCAGGCCTCCCAGGTACACTCTGGCCTCCCAGGTACACCTCGAACCTGCCAGGTACACCTCAGACCACTCCCAGGTTCACCTCAGACACTCCCAGGTACCTCCGGCACTCCCAGGCACACCTCTGACTTCCGTTACGCCTCCTGACACTCCCAGGTACACCCCTGACACTGCCAGGTACACTTCAGACACTCCAGGTACACCTCTGTTACTCCCAGGTACACCTCTGACCTCCCAGGTACACCTCTCACACTCCCAGGTACACCTCTGACACTCCCAGTTACACCTCCAACCTCCCAGTTACACCCCTGACCTCCGGTACACCTCTCACACTCCCAGGTACACCTCCCAGCACTCCCAGGTACACCTCTGACCTCCCAGGTATCTGCCCAGGCACTCCCAGGTATCTGCACTGACCTCCCAGGTACACCTCTCTGACACTCCCAGGTACACCTCTGGCCTCCCAGGTACACCTCAGACACTCTCTGGTACACCTCATGACACTCCCAGGTACCTCTGACACTCCCAGGTACATCTCTGGCCTCCCTGGTGCTCCTCTGACACTCCAGGTACTCCTCAGATACTCCAGGTACACCCTGACACTCCCAGGTACACCTCCTGACTTCTCCCAGGTAAACCTCTGACCTCCCAGGTACACCTCGGACACTCCCAGGTACACCTCTGACCTCCTAGGTACACCTCAGACCTCCCAGGTTACCCCTGACACTCTGAGGTACCTCTCCCTGCCTCCCAGGTACACCTCCCTGACACTCCCAGGTACACCTCTGACCCTCCCAGGTACACCTTTGACTCCCAGGTATCCTGCTGACACTCCCAGGTACACCTGTGTTGCTCCCAGGTACACCTCAAACACTCCCTAGGTACCTCAGACACTCCCAGGTACACCTCA
Organism: Homarus americanus; assembly: GCF_018991925.1. Lineage (NCBI taxonomy): Eukaryota > Metazoa > Arthropoda > Malacostraca > Decapoda > Nephropidae > Homarus > Homarus americanus. The sequence continues at coordinate 4,408 of NW_024741580.1, forward strand.
GACATTCCCAGGTTCACCAGACACTCCCAGGTACACCCTGACCTCCGAGGTACCTCTCACACTGCCAGGTACCTCTGCCTCCCAGGTACACCTCCTGACCTCCCAGGTAACAGCTGACACTCCCAGGTGTATCTGGCTGACACTCCCAGGTACACCTCTCGCCACTCCCGTGCACCTCTGACACTCCAGGTACACCTCAGACACTCCATGGTACCCTGACCTCCCAGGTACACCTCTGACACTCCCAGGTAAACCTCAGACACTCCCAGGTACACCTCTGACAATCCAAGTGCACCTCTGACCTCCCAGGTACCTCCGACCTCCCAGATACACCTCTGACACTCTAGGTACACCTCAGACACTCCCAGGTACACCTCAGACACTCCCAGGTTCACCTCAGACACTCCCAGGTACACCCCTGACCTCCAGGTACACCTCTCCTCTGGAGTACACCTCTGACACTCCCAGGTACACCTCTCTGACACTCCCAGGGTACACCTCTGACATCTCCCAGGTATCACACCCCAGCCTCCCAGGTACACCTGTAACACTCCCAGTACACCTCAAACACTCCTAGGTACCTCAGACACTCCCAGGTACACCTCAGACACTCCCAGGTTCACCTCAGACACTCCCAGGTACACTGACACTCCGGGTACACCTCTCACCTCCAGGTACACCTCCCTGACACTCCCAGGTACCTCTCCAGGTGCACCTCTACACCTCCCAGGTATCTGGCCAGATCTGCTGACCTGCTCCCAGGTACACCTCTGACACTCTGCCTCGAGGTGTGTACCTGAGAATGTCAGGGTACCTCCAGGTACATCTCTCCCAGCACTCCCAGGTACACCTCTGACACTCCCAGGTACTCCTCAGACACTCCCAGGTACACCCCAGACAGTCCCAGGTACACCTCTGACCTCCCAGTTACACCTCCAACACTCCCAGTTATACCCCTGACACTCGCAGGTACACCTCAGACACTCCCAGATACACCTCTGACACTCCTAGGTACACCTCAGACAATCCCAGGTACACCTCAGACACTCCCAGGGACACCTCAGACACTCCCATGTACACCACTGACACTCCCATGTTACCTCTGAGACTTCAGGTACACTCCTGACACTCCCAGGTGCACCTCTGACACTCCCAGGTACACCTCTGACACTCTCCCAGGTACACCTCAGACACTCCCAGGTACATCTCCGAACCTCCCAGGTACACCTCTGACCTCCCATGTGCACCTCTGACACTTCTAGGTACACCTCCAGACTCTCCCAGATATTCCTCTGACACTCTAGGTACACCTCCAGACACTCCCACACCTCAGACACTCCCAGGTACACCTCAGACAATCCCAGGTACCACTGACACTCCCATGTACACCTCGGCACTCCCAGGTACACCTCAGACAGTCCCAGGTACACCTCTGACACTCCTAGGTACACCTCAGACACTCCCAGGTACACCTCAGACACTCCCAGGTACACCTCAGACACTCCCAGGTACACCTCAGACACTCCATGTGCACAATGACACTCCCATGTGCACCTCTGACACTTCCATGTATGCCCCTGACACTCCCAGGTACACCCCTGACACTCCCAGGTACACCACTGACTCTCCCAGGTACACCTCTGACACCATCAGGTACACCTCAGACACTCAGGTACCGCCTTCAGACACTCCGAGGTACACCTCAGACACTCCCAGGTACACCCCTGACACTCCCAGGTACACCTCTGACACTCCCAGGTACATCTTTGGCCTCCCTGGTACTCCTCTAACACTCCCAGTACATCTCAGACACTCCCAGGTACCTCCAGACACTCCAGGTACCTTCTGACATTCCCAGGTACACCTCAGACACTCCCAGGTAAACCTCAGACACTCCCAGGTGCACCTCTGACAATCCCAGGTACACCTCTGACACTCCCAGGTACACCTCAGACACTCCCAGACACACCTCTGACACTCCCAGGTACACCTCAGACACTCCCAGTTCACCTCAGACACTCCCAGGTACACCCCTGACACTCGGGGTACACCTCTCACACTCCCAGGTACCCTCTGACACTCCCAGGTACACCTCTGACCTCCAGGTACACCTCTGACACTCCCAGGTATCTGGCTGACACTCCCAGGTACACCTGTAACATTCCCAGGTACATCTCCGTGCTCCTGGGTGCACCTCAGACACTCCCAGGTACCTCAGACACTCCCAGGTTCACCTCAGACACTCCCATTTTCCCTGACACTCCGAGGTACACCTCTCACACTCCCAGGTACACCTCTGACCTCCCAGGTACACCTCTGACACTCCCAGGTACCTCTGACACTCCCAGGTACACCCTGACACTCCCAGGTATCTCAGCCTCCCAGGTACACCTCTGACACTCCAGGTACACCTCTGACACTCCCAGGTACACCTCAGACACTCCCTGGTACACCTGACACTCCCAGGTACACCTCTGTGCTCCCAGGTACATCTCTGACCTCCTGGTGCTCCTCTAACACTCCCAGGTGCTCCTCAGACACTCCCAGGTCACCCAGACACTCCCAGGTACACCTCTGACACTCCCAGTTACACCTCCAACACTCCCAGTTATACCTCTGACACTCGCAGGTACACCTCAGACACTCCCAGATACACCTCTGACACTCCCAGGTACACCTCAGACACTCAGGTACACCTCAGACACTCCCAGGTACACCTCAGACACTCCCAGGTACACCTCAGTCACTCCCAGGTACACCACCGACACTCCCATGCACCTCTCTGACACTCCCAGGTACCTCTGACACTCCCAGGTACACCTCTGACACTCCCAGGTACCTCTGACAGCTCCCAGGTACACCTCCAGACACTCCCAGGTGCACCTCTGACACTCCAGGTACCTCAGACACTCCCAGGTACACCTCAGACACTCCCAGGTACACCTCAGACACTCTGGGGCCCCCACCTCAGACACTCCCAGGTACAACTCCGACACTCCCAGGTACACCTCTGACACTCCCAGGTGCCACCTCTGACCTTGCTCCCAGGTACCTCAACACTCCCAGGTACACCTCTGACACTCCCAGGTACACCTCTGACACTCCCAGTGCACACCTCCCCCAACACTTCTGGGGTACCTCTGACACTCCCAGGTATTCCTCTGACCTCCCAGGTACACCTCTGACACTCCCACTGCACCTCAGACACTCCAAGGTACACCTCAGACCTCCCAGGTACACCACTGACACTCCCATGTACACCTCCTGACACTCCCAGGTTCACCTCCAGACACTCCCAGGTACACCTCTGACACTCCTAGGTACACCTCAGACACTCCCAGGTACACCTCAGACACTCCCATGTACACCACTGACACTCCCATGTACACCTCTGACACTTCCAGGTATACCCCTGACACTCCCAGGTACACCCCAGACACTCCCAGGTACACCACTGACACTCCCAGGTACACCTCTGACACCTCAGGTACACCTCAGACACTCCCAGGTACACTTCAGACACTCCGAGGTACACCTCAGACACTCCCTGGTACACCCCTGACACTCCCAGGTACACCTCTGACACTCCCAGGTACATCTTTGACACGCCCAGGTGCTCCTCCTATGCTCCCAGGTACACCTCAGACACTCCCAGGTACACCTCAGACACTCCCAGGTAAACCTCAGACACTCCCAGGTGCACCTCTGACATTACAGGTACACCCAGACACTCCCAGATACACCTCTGACACTCCCAGGTACACCTCTGACACTCCCAGGTACACCCAGACACTCCAGGTACACCTCTGACACTCCCAGGTTCTCAGACACTCCCAGGTACACCCCTGACACTCCAGTGCACCTCTGACACTCCCAGGTACACCTCAGACACTCCCAGGTACTCCACTGACACTCCCATATACACCTCTCACACTCCCAGGTATACCTCCTGACACTCCCCGGGTATCTGCCTCCCAGGTACACCTGTGACACTCCCAGGTACACCTCCAATCTCCTAGGTACACCTTAGACACTCTCTGGTTACTCCTGACACTCCCAGGAACACCTCTGACACTCCTAGGTACACTGCTGACACTCCCAGGTACACCTCTGACACTCCCAGGTACACCCCTGAAACTCTCAGGTACACCTCCAACACTCTCAGGTACACCTCAGACACTCCCAGGTACACCTCTGACTCTCCCAGGTACACCTAACACACTCACAGGTACACCTCCGATACTCCCTGGTACACCCCTGACACTCCCAGGTACACCTCTGACACTCCCAGGTACACCTCGAACCTCCAGGTACACCTGACACTGTCAGGTACAACTCTGACACTGGGTACACCTCTGACACTCCCAGGTACACCTCTGACACTCCTGCATCACCTGCTGACACTCCCATGTACACCCGACACTCCCAGGTACCCCCAGACACTCCCAGGTGCACCTCTGACACTCCCAGGTACACCCCAGACACTCCCAGGTACACACTGACACTCCCAGGTACACCACTGATACTCTCAGGTACACCTCCAACACTCCCAGGTACACCTACGACACTCCTAGGTACACATCAGATTCTCCCTGGTACACCCCTGACACTCCCAGGAACACCTCTGACACTCCTAGGTACACTGCTGACACTCCCAGGTATACCTCCGATACTCCCAGGTACACCTCTCACACTCCCAGGTACACCTCTCCACACTCAGGTACTCCTCTGACACTCCCTGGTACTCCTGTGACACTCCTAGGTACACGTCAGACACTCCCAGGTACACTTCAGACATTCCAAGGCACACCTCAGACACTCCTAGGTACACCTCAGATACTCCCAGGCACACCTCAGACACTCCCAGGTGCACCTCTGACATTCCCAGGTGCACCTCTGACACTCCCAGGTACACCTCTGACACTCCCAGGTACACCTCTGACACTCCCAGGTACACTCCAGACACTCCCAGGTAGCAACCTCTGACACTCCCAGTTACACCTCCAACACGCCTAGGTACACCTCAGACATTCCCAGGTACACCTCCGACACTCCCAGGTACACCTTCGACACTCTCAGGTACACCTCCCAATCCCAGGTACACCTCTGACCTCCCAGGTACACCTCCCCAGACACTCCAGGTACACCTCTGACACTCCCAGGTACACCTCAGACTCCCAGGTACACCTCGGACACTCCCAGGTTTACCTCAGACACTCCAAGGTACAGCTGGACACTCCCAGGTACACCTCTGACACTCCAGGTATACCTCTGACACTCCTAGATACACAGCAGACACTCCAGGTACACCTGTGACACTCCCAGGTACACCTCCAACACTTCTAGGTACACATCAGACTCTCCCTGGTACACCCCTGACACTCCCAGGAACACCTCTGACACTCCTAGGTACACTGCTGACACTCCCAGGTACACCCCAGACACTCCAGGCACACCCCAGACACTCCCAGGTACACCTCCTGACACTCTCAGGTACCTCTGACACTCCCAGGTACCTCTGACACTCCAAGGTACACCTCTGACCTCCCAGGTACACCCCTGACACTGCCAGGTACACCTCGAACCTCCCAGGTACACCTCTGACCTCCCTACAGCTCAGTCACTCCCAGGTACACCTCAGACACTCCCAGGTACACCTCCAGACACTCCAAGGTACACCACTCACACTCCAGGTTACACCTCTGACCTCCAGGTACACTCTTGACACTCCCAGGTACACACCTGACACTCCCAGGCCCAACTCTGACACTCCCAGGTACCTCTGACACTCCCAGGTACACCTCAGACACTCCCAGGTACACCCCTGACACTCACAGGTACACCTCCTGACACTCCCAGGTACACCTCTGACACTCCCAGGTACACCTCAAGCACCCCTAGGTCATCTGACATTCCAGGTACACCCAGTCACTCCCCAGATACACCTCTGACCTCCCATGTACACCTCTGACACTTCCAGGTACCCTTGACACTCCCAGGTACACCCCTGACACTCCCAGGAACACCACCACCTCAGGCACACCTCTGACACTCCAGGTACCTCAGACCCTCCCAGGTACCTCCTCAGACACTCCCGGTGCCTCAGACCTCCCTGGTACACCCTGACACTCCCAGGTACACCTCTGACACTCCCAGGTACATCTTTGACACTCCTGGTACTCCTCTAACACTCCCAGGTACACCTCAGACACTCAGGTACCTCGACACTCCCCAGGTACCACTTCGACACTCCCAGGTACACCTCAGACACTCCCAGGTACACCTCAGACACTCCCAGGTGCACCTCCGACACTCCTAGGTACACTGACACTCCCAGGTACAGACACTCCAGGTACCCAGACACTCCCAGGTGCACCTCTGACCTCCCAAGTTACACCAGACACTCCCCAGGTACCTCCTGACACTCCACATTGCACCACTGAGACTCTCCGGGTACACCTCCAACACTCTCAGGTACACCTCAAACACTCCCAGGTACACCTCTGACACTCCCAGGTACACCCTCAGACACTCCCCAGGTACACCTCAGACACTCCCAGGTACACCTCAGACACTCCCAGGTTCACCTCAGACAATCCCAGGTACCTCAGACACTCCCAGGTACACCTCAGACACTCCTAGGTACACCACTGACACTCAGGAACACTTCTGACACTCCAGGTACACCTCGAACATTCCCAGGTACACCCCAGTGCTCCCAGGTACACCTCTGACACTCCCAGTTACACCTCCAACACACCCAGATATACCTCTGACACTCCTGGGTACACCTCAAAACACTCCCAGAATACACCTCTGACACTCCTAAGGTACACCTCAGACACTCCCAGGTACACCTCAGACCTCCCAGGTACCTCAGACACTCCCAGGTACACCTCAGACACTCCCAGGTACACGACTGACACTCCCTTGTACACCTCTGACACTCCCAGGTACACCTCAGACAGTCCCAGATACACCTCTGACACCCTAGGTACACCTCAGACACTCCCAGGTACACCTCAGACACTCCCAGGCACACCTCAGACACCCCATGCACACCTCTACACTCCAGGCACACCCCTTGACACTCCCAGGTACACCTCTGACACTCCCAGGAACACCACTGACACTCCCAGGTACACCTCTGACACTCCCAGGTACACCTCTGACACTCCCAGGCACACCCCAGACGCCTGAGGCACACCTCAGACACTCCCTGGTACACCCCCTGACACTTCCAGGCACACCTGACACTCCCAGGTATCTTGACACTCCCTGGTACCTCTAACACTCCCAGGTACACCTCTGACACTCCCCAGTTACACCTCCAACACACACCCACCTCTGACACTGCATACACTCTAAACACTCCCCAGATACACCTCTGACACTCTAGGTCACACCTCTGACACTCCTAGGTACACTCAGGACACCTGGTGCACACCTCAGACACTCCCCAGGCACACCTCCCAGACACTCCCAGGTACACGACTGTCACCCTTGTACACCTCTGACACTCCCAGGTACACCCTCAGACAGTCCCAGAGTACACCTCTGACACCTCCTAGGCACACCTCAGACACTCCCAGGCACACCAGACACTCCCAGGCACACCCCAGACACTCCCATGTACACCCTGACACTTCCAGGTACACCCTTGACACTCTGGTACACCCTGACACTCCCAGGAACACCACTGACACCCCAGGCACACCTCCTGACACTCCCAGGTACACCTCTGACACTCGTACACCTCAGACACTCTGCAACATCCCAGACACTCCCAGGTACACACCCTCTGACACTCCCATGCACACACCTCTGACACTTCTAGGCACACCTCAGACTCTCCCAGACACCCTCTGACACTCCCAGGCACACCTTCTGACACTCCCAGGCATATCTTTGACACTCCCCTGGCACTACTCTGACACCCAGGTACACCAGACACTCCCAGGCACACCCTCAGACACCCCAGGCACACTCCAGACACCCCAGGCACACTCTCAGACACCCCAGGCACACCAGACACCCCAGGCACACCAGACACTCCCAGGCACCTCTGACAACTTGCGTACACCTCTGACACTCCCTGTGCACACCTCAGACACTCCCAGATACACCCTGGACAATCCCAGGCACACCCTGACACCCCAGGAACACCCTCAGACACTCCTAGGCACACTGCTGACACCCCAGGCACACCCCAGACACCCCAGGCACACCCCGGTACACCCCAGGTACACCCCAGACACCCCAGGCACACCTCTGACACCTCAGGTACACCTCTGACACTCCCAGGTGCACCTCTTGACACTCCCAGGCACACCTCTGACACTCCCAGGCACACCCCTGACACTGCCAGGTACACCAGACACTCCCAAGCACACCTCCTGACACTTATGTACAGCTCAGGCACTCCCAGGTACACCTCAGACAATTACAGGTACACCTCAGACACGCCAGGCACACCACTGACACTGAGGTACACCTCTGACACTCCCAGGCACACCTCTGACACACCCACACTCCAGGCACAACTCTGACACCCCAGGCACACCTCTGACACCCCAGGTACACCTCAGACACCCCAGGCACACCCCCTGACACTCACAGGCACACACCTCTGACACCCCAGGCACACCTCTGACACTCCCCAGGCACACCCCAGGCACCCTAGGCACATCTGGCACACCCCAGTCACTCCCCAGATACACCCTGACACTCCCATGCACACCTCTGACACTTCCAGGTACACCCTTGACACTCCCCAGGCACACCCCTGACACTCCTGAACAGCCACCGACACCCCAGGCACACCCTGACACCCAGGCACACCCCAGACCCTCCCAGGCACACCTCAGACGCCCGAGGCACACCCCAGACACTCCCCTGGCACACCCCCTGACACTCCAGGCACACCTCTGACACTCCCAGGCACATCTTTGACACTCCCCTGGTACCCTCCAACACTTGCACACCCCAGACACCCCAGGCACACCAGACACCTGCACACCAGACACCCTGGTGCACACCTCAGACACCCCAGGCACACCTCAGACACCTGCACTCTGACAATCCCAGGCACACCTCTGACACCCCAGGCACACCTCAGACACTCCCAGACACACCTCTGACACCCCAGGTACACCTCAGACACCCCCAGGCACACCCCAGACACTCCCAGGTTCACCCCAGACATCCCAGATACAGCCCAGACACCCCAGGCACACCTCTCACACTCCCAGGCACACCTCTGACACTCCCCAGACACACACGCAGACACTCCCCAGGCACACCTGTGACACTCCCCAGGCACACTTCCACACTCCTAGGCACACATCAGACTCTCCCTGGCACACCCCTGACACTCCCAGGAACACCTCTGACACCCTAGGTACACTGCTGACACTCCAGGCACACCCCAGACACCCCAGGTCACACCCCAGACACCCCAGGCACACCTCTGACACCCCAGGCACACCCCAGACACCCCCAGGCACACCTCTGACACTGCCAGGCACACCCCTCATACTCCCTGCACACCCTCCAACACCCCCAGGCACACCCCAGACACCCCAGGCACACCCACGACACTCCTAGGTACACATCAGATTCTCCCTGGACACCCCCTGACACCCCCAGGAACACCTCTGACACTCTAGGACACACTACTGACACCCTCAGGCACACCCCCAGACACCCCAGGCACATCCCAGACACCCCAGGCACACCCTGACCCCAGGCACACCCCAGACACTCGCACACCTCTGACACTCCCAGGCACACCCCTGATACCTCAGGCACACTCCAACACTCAGGACACCCTCAAACACTCCCAGGCACACCCCCTGACACCCCAGGCACACCTCAGACCCCAGGCACACCCCAGACACTCCCCCAGGCACACCTCCAGACACTCCCATGTTCACCCCAGACATTCCCAGGCACACCCCAGACACTCCCCAGGCACACCCCAGACACCCCAGGTACACCACTGACACCCCAGGAACACACACCCAGGCACACCTCAGACATTCCCAGGCACACCCCAGTAACTCCCAGGCACACCTCTGACACTCCCCAGTCACCTCCAACACACCCAGTTATACCCCCTGACACTCGCAGGCACACCCCAGACACTCCCAGATACACCTCTGACACCCTAGGCACACCCTCAGACACCCCAGGCACACCCTCAGACACCCCAGGCACACCCTCAGACACTCCATGCACACCCCTCTGACACTTCTAGGCACACCCCAGACTCTCAGATACTCCCTGACACCCCAGGCACACCTCAGACACTCCCAGGTACACCCCAGACACCCCAGGCACACCTCAGACACACCCAGGTACACACCACTGACACTCCCCTTGTACACCTCTGTCACCCCACACCTCCTCAGACAGTCCCAGATACACCTCTGACACCCCAGGCACACCTCACACCCCAGGCACACCCCAGACACCCCAGGCACACCTCAGACACCCCATGCACACCTCTGACACTCCAGGCACACCCTGACACTCCCAGTTACACCCCTGACACTCCCAGAACGGCACTGACACTCCCAGGTACACCTCTGACACTCCCAGGCACACCTCAGACCTCCCAGGTACACCTCAGACGCTCCTGAGGTACACCCTCAGACACTCCCTGGCACACCCCTGCCACCCCAGGCACACCCTCTGACACTCCCAGGCACATCTTTGACACTCCCTGATACTCCTCTAACACTCCCCAGGCACACCAGAGACACCCAGGCACACCCCAGACACTCCCCAGGCACACCAGACACTCCCAGCACACCTCAGACACTCCCAGGTGCACCTCTGACAACCAGGCACACCTCTGACACCCCAGGCACACCTCAGACACCCCAGACACACCTCAGACACTCCCAGATACACCCCAGACACCCCCAGGCACACCCCAGACACTCCCCAGGCACACCTCAGACACTACCAGGAACACCTCTCACACCCCAGGCACACCTCTGAACACTCCAGGTACAGCAGACACTCCAGGCACACCCAGACACTCCCAGGTACACCTCCAACACTTCTTAGGTTCACATCAGACTCCCCTGAGTACACCCCTGACACTCCAGGAACCTCTGACACTCTAGGCACACTGCTGACACCCCAGGCACACCCCAGACACCCCAGGCACACCCCAGACACCCCAGGCACACCTGACACTCCCAGGCACACCCCAGACACTCCCAGGTACACCTCTGACACTCCCAGAACACCCCTGATACTCCAGGCACACCTCCAACACTCTCAGGCATACCAAACACTCCCCAGGTACACCTCTGACACTCCACAGGTACACCAGACACCCCCTTGCACACCCCTGACACTCTGGTGCACACCTGACACTCCCCAGGCACATCTCTGACACTCCCAGTTACACCTCCAACACTCCCCACATACCCCTGACACTGCAGGTACACCTCCAGGCACTTGCACACCAGACACCCCATGCACACCACTGACACTCCCATGCACACCTCTGACACTCCAGGCACACCTCTGACACCCCAGGCACACCCCTGACACTCCCCAGGCACACCCCCTGACACCTCCCAGGCACACCACTGACACTCCCAGGTACACCTCCGACACTCTCAGGCACACCCTGACACTCCCAGGTGCACCTCTGACATTCCCCAGGTACACCTCTGGCACCCCAGGCACACTGGACACCCCAGGTACACCTCAGACACTTGCACACTTCAGACACCCCAGGCACACCCCTGGCACTCCCAGGCACACCCCAGACACCCAGGCACACCCCAGACACCCCAGGCACTCAGACACCCCAGGCACCTCTGACACTCCCTTGCACACCTCTGACAGCCAGGTACACTCAGACACCCCAGGCACACCAGACCCCCAGGCACACTTCAGACACCCCAGGTACACCTCTGGCACCCCAGGTACACCCCAGACACTCCCAGGCACACTTCAGACACTCCCAGGCACACTTCAGACACCCCAGGCACACCCCTGAGACAGTCCCAGATACACCTCTGACACCCTAGGTACACCCAAGACACCCCAGGCACACCTCAGACACTCCCCAGGCACACCTCAGACACTCCCCATGTACACCTCTGACATCCCAGGCACACCTCAGACACCTCAGGCACACCTCTGACACCCCAGGCACAGCTCAGACACTCCCAGGCACACCTCAGACACGCCAGGTACACCTCCTGGACACCTCCAGGTACACACCTGACTCCCAGGCACACCTCTGGACACTTCCAGGCACACTCCTGACACTTCCAGGCACACCTCTGACACTCCCAGGCACACCCCTGGACACCCCAGGCACACCTGACACCCCAGGCACACTCCAGACACTCCCAGGCACACCCCAGACACCCCAGGTCCACCCCAGACACCCCAGGCACACCCCAGACACCAGCACACCAGACACCGGCACACCTCTGATAATTCCCAGGCACACCTCGACACTCCAAGGCACACCTCAGACACCCTAGTACACCCCAGACACCCCATGTACACCCCTGACACCCCAGGTACACCTCTGACACTCCCCAGGCACACCCTCTGACACTCCCCAGGCACACCTCTGACACCCCAGGTACACATCTGACATCCACAGGTACACCCCAGACACTTGGCACACTGACACTCCCCAGGTACACCTCTGACACACCCAGGCACACCCCAGACACCCCTGTACACCCCCAGACACCCCAGGTACACCCCTGACACCTGAGGTACACTCTGACACCCCAGGCACACCCCAGACACCCCAGGCACACCACTGACACCTCGCACACCTCACACTCCCAGGTACACCTCTGACACCCCAGGCATCACAGCTGGCACCTGCACACCTGTGAAACCCCAGGTGCCACCCAACACTCCCAGGTACACATCAGACTCTCCCAGTACACCCCTGACACCCCAGGCACACTCTGACACTCGCCACCCCTGACACCCCTGGCACACCTCCAACACTGTCAGGCACACCTCAGACACTCCCAGGCACCCCTGACACCCCAGCACACCCCACACCCCAGGCACATCTTCACTACTCTGGTTCACCCCTGACACCCCAGGCACAGCACCGACACCGCAGGCACACCCCTGCCACCCCCTGCACTCCCATCACCCCAGGTACACCCCAGACACCCCAGGCACACCACACACCTCAGGCACACCCCAGACACCCCAGGCACACCTCCAACACCAGCACACCTCTGACACTCACAGGCACACCTCTGACACCCCAGGCACACCTTGACACTCCCCAGGTACACCCTGACACTGCTGTACACCTCAGACACTCTAAGCATACCACTGATACCCCAGGTACACCTCACACCCAGGTACACCAGACACACCCAGGTACACACCACAACTCCCATGTACACTTCTCTGACACTTCCAGGTACACCCCTGACATACCCAGAGATACACCCCCTGACACTCCCAGGTACACCCGACACCCCAGGCACACCAATGACACTCTTAGGTACACCTCTGACACTCCCCAGGCACACCTCTGACACCCCAGGCACACCTCAGACACCCCAGGCACACCCCAGACACACCCCTGGCACACCCCAGACACCCCAGGCACACCCCAGACCCCAGGCACACCCCAGACACCCCAGGTTCACCAGACACCCCAGGTACACCTCAGACGCCCTAGCACACCTGGCACTCCCAGGCACACCCAGACACCCCAGGTACCCTCTGACACCCCAGGCACACCGACACTGCCAGATACACCTCAGACACCCCAGGTCACCTCCGCACCTTGGAACACCTCTCACCCAGGTACACCTGTCACACCCCAGGTATACCCTGACACTCCCAGTTACACCTCCAACACTCCCGAGTTACAACCCCTGACACTCCATTTACACCCCTGACACTCCCAGGTACTCCCTCTGACACCCCAGGCACACCTCAGACATTCCCAGGCACACCCCAGACACACCCAGGCACACCTCAGACACTCCCAGGTGCACCTCTGACACCAATAGGCACACCCCAGACACCCCAGGTACACCCCATACACCCCAGGCACACCTCAGACACCCCAGGCACACCTCAGACCCCAGTTGCACCTGACAATCCCAGGTGCACACCCTGACACACCCAGGCACACCTCTGACCCCAGGTACACCTCTGACATCCCGTACACCCAGACACCCCATGCACACCCTGACACTCCCAGTTACACCTCCAACACCCCAGTTATACCCCTGACACTGCAGACACCTGACACTCCCAGATAAACCTCTGACACCCTAGGTACACCTCAGACACCCAGGCACACCCCAGAACTCCCGTGCACCTAGGCACCCCAGGTACACCTCAGACACTCCCAGGCACACCTCGAGACCCCACGTGTACAACCTCTGACATCTCTAGGTACACCTCAGACTCCCAGATATTCCTCTGACACTCCTAGGTACACCTCAGACACCCCACGCACACCTCAGACATCCCAGGTACACCCAGACACTCAGGTACACCTCTGACACCCCAGGCACACCTCGACACCCCGGCACACCTCTGACACCCCCAGGCACACCCCTGACACCTCGCACACCCCAGACACCTAGGCACACCTGATACCTCGCACACCTCCACATCCCGTGCCACCCCACACCCAGGTACACTTGCACACAGCACACCTCAGACACCCCAGACACCCCAGACACCCCAGGTACACCCCAGACACTTCCAGGTTCACCCCAGACACCCCAGGCACACCTCAGACACCCCAGGCACACCTGGCACTCCAGGTACACCTGTGACACCCCAGGTACACCTCTGACACCCCAGGTACACCCCTGACGCCAGACACACCTCAGACACTCCCAGGTACACCTCCATGCCCCAGGTACACCTCCCCACAACCAGGTACACCTCCACACTCCCCAGGTATACCTCTGACACCCCAGTTCACACCTATAACACTCCCAGTTACAACCCTGACACTCCCAGTTACACCCCTGACACCTGTTCCTCTGACACTCCAGGTACACCCCAGACACTCCCAGGCACACCTCAGACACACCTCAGGCACACTCCCAGGCACCTCTGACACCCTAGGCACCTCAGACACCCCCAGCACACCTCAGACACTCACACACCCCAGACACTCCCAGGTACACTTCAGACACCCACACCCCACACCCCAGGCACACCTCTGACACTCCCAGGTGCACCTCTGACACTCCCTTGCACACCTCTGACACTTCCAGGTACACCTCAGACACCCCAGGTCAACCTCAGACACCCCAGGCACACCCAGACACCCCCACACACCTCTGCACTCCCAGGCACACCAGACACCCAGGCACACCTCAGACACCCCAGGCACACCTCAGACACTGGTACACCTCAGACAGTCCCAGATACACCTCTGACACTCCTAGCACACCTAAGACACCCCAGGTACACCCAGACACCCCAGGCACACCTCAGACACACCTCTGACACCTAGGTACACCTCAGACACTCTCCAGGTACACCTGACACCCTAGGTACAGCTCAGACACCCCAGGCACACCCCAGACACAAGGCACACCCCTGACACCCCAGGCACACACACCTGACACCCCAGGCACACCCTGACACCCAGGTACACTCCTGACACCCAGGCACACTCTGACACTCCCAGGCACACCCTGACACTCCCCAGGTACACCTGAGACACTCCCCAGGCACACCCCAGACACGCCCAGGCACACCCCACACCCCAGGCACACCCCAGACACTCCCCAGGCACACCTCAGACACCCTAGGGCACACCTCAGACATCCCAGGTACACCTCTGATACCCCAGGAACACCTCAGACACTCCCAGGTACACCCCACACCCCAGGCACACCTCTGACACCCCAGGTACACCTCTGACACCCCAGGTACACCTCAGACACTCCCCAGGCACACATCTGACATTCACAGGTACACCCCAGACACCCTAAGTACACTCTGACACCCCAGGCACACCTCTGACACACCCAGGTACACCCCAGACACCCTGGTTCTACCCCAGACACCCCAGGCACACCCCTGACACTCCGGAGGCACACTGACACCCCAGCACACCCCAGACACCCCAGGCACACCACTGACACTCCAGGTACACCTCTCACACTCCCAGGTACACCTCTGACACCCCAGGCATCACAGCTGGCACTCCCAGGCACACCTGTGAAACCCCAGGCACACCTCCACACTCCCCAGGTACACACAGACTCTCTCTGGTACACCCCTGACACTCCCAGGAACACCTCTGACACTCTTAGGTACACTGGGACACCCCAGGTACACTCCAGACACCCCAGGCACACCCCCAGACACCCCAGGTACACCCTCTGACATTCCCAGGCACACCCCACACTCTGGTATCCAACACTGTCAAGGCCACCTCAGATACCCTGCACACCTCTGACACTCCAGGCACACCCTCACACACCCCAGGTACACATCTCCGCTACTCCCTGGTTCACCCCTGACACCCCAGGTACAGCACTGACACTCCCCAGGCACCTCTGCCACCCCTGGTACCTCTAACACCCCAGGTACACCCCAGACACCCAGGCACACTCAGACACCCCAGGCACACCCCTCAGACACTCCCAGGCACACCTCCGACACCTCAGGTACACCCCTGACACCACAGGTACATCTCACACTCGGTACACCTTGACACTCCCAGGTACACCCCTGACACTGCCAGGTACACCCCAGACACCCCATGTACACCTCTGACACTCCCAGTTACACTCCAACACTCCCAGTTACACCCTGACACTGCAGATACACCTCAGACACTCCAGATAAACCCTCTGACACCCTAGGCACACCAGACACCCCAGGTACACCCAGACACCCCCAGGCACACCTCAGACACCCAGGGCCACCTCTGACACTCCCATGAACACCTCTGACACTTCTAGGTACACCCCAGACTCTCCCAGATATTCCTCTGACACCCTAGGTACACCTCAGACACTCCCCACGCACACCCCAGACACTCCCCAGGTACACTTCAGACACCTCAGGTACACCTGACACTCCCAGGTACACCTCTGACACTCCCCACACGTCTGACACCCCAGGTACACCCCTGACACCCTAGGTACACCTCAGACACTCCAGGTATACCTCCGATACTCCCAGGTACACCTAACCCGGTCACACCTCAGACACACCCAGGTACACCACTGACACTCCCATGTACACCTCTGACACTTCCAGGTACACCCCTGACATTCCCAGATACACCCCTGACACTCGGTACACCCCTGACACCCCAGGTACACCAAGACACCCTACACACCCCTGACACTCCAGGTACACCTCTGACACCCAGGCCACCTCAGACACCCCAGGCACACCTCAGACACACCCAGGTCACCCCAGACACCCCAGGCACACCTCAGACACCCCAGGTACACCTCAGACACCCTAGGCACACCTCCGGCACTCTCAGGTACACCTGTGACACTCCCAGTTACACCTCCAACACTCCCAGTTACAACCCTGACACTCCCAGTTACACCCCTGACACCCCAGGTATCTCCACACCCCAGGTACACCTCAGACACCCAGGTAACCTCAGACACTCCCAGTTGCACCTCTGACAATCCCAGGTACACCTCTGACACACCCTGTTTCGACACTCCCAGTTACACCTCCAACACTCCCAGTTATACCCCTGACACTCGCAGGTACACCTCAGACACTAACAGACACCTCCTGACACTTCTAGGTACACCTGTCACCCCAGGCACACCCCAGACACTCCCATGCACACCCTGACACTTCTAGGTACACCTCAGACACCCCAGGTACACCACTGACACTCCCATGTACACCTCTGACACTCCCAGGTACACCTCAGACAGTCCCAGATACACCTCTGACACCCCAGTACACCCTCAGACACCCCAGGCACACCTCAGACACTCCCAGGTACACCTCAGACAGTCCCAGGTACACCAGACCCCATGCACACTACTGACACCCCATGTACACCTCTGACACTTCCAGTATACCCTGACACCCCAGGTACACACCCCAGACACCCCAGGCACACCACTGACACTCCCAGGAACCCCTTAACACTCCCAGGTCACCCCAGACACCCCAGGCACACCCCAGACACCCCTAGGCACACTCCAGACACTCCCAGGTACACCTCAGACACCCCAGGTAAACCTCAGACACTCCCAGGTGCACCCTGACAATCCCAGGCACCCTCTGACACTCCCCAGGTACACCAGACACCCCAGACACACCTCTGACACCCTAGGTACACCCCAGACACCCCAGGTACACCTCAGACACCCCAGGTTCACCTCAGACACTCCCAGGTACACCCTGACACCTGAGGTACACCCTCACACTCCCAGGCACCTCTGACACTCCCAGGTACACAGAGACTCCCGTGCACCCAGAGCACTCCCAGGTACACCTCCAACACTTAGGTACACATCAGACTCTCCCTGGAACACCCTGACACTCCCAGGAACACCTCCTGACACTCCTAGTACACTGCTGACACCCCAGGCAACCCAGACACTCTGTAGCACCCAAACACTCAGGCACACCTCTGACACTCCAGGCACACCCCAGACACTCCCAGGTACACCCTGACACCCCAGGCACACCCCTGATACCCAGGCACACCAACACCTCAGGTACACCCCAACACTCCAGGTACACCTCTGACACTCCTAGGCACACCCCAGACACTCCCCTGGCACACCCCCTGGTACACCCTCTGACACTCCCAGTTACACCTCCAACACTCCCAGTTATACCCCTGACACTCCCAGATACACCTCTGACACCTCTAGGTACACCCAGACACTCCCAGGTACACCTCAGACAATCCAAGGCACACCCCAGACACTCCCAGGTACACCTCTGACACTCCCCATGTACACCGACACTCTAGGTACACCCTCAGACACCCCAGATCCCTCTGACACCCCAGGGTACACCCCAGACACCCCAGGCACACCTCAGACAATCCCAGGTACACCTCAGACACTCAGGTACACCTCTGACACTCCCCATGCACACCTCTGACACTTCATGCACACCAGACACCCCAGATACTCCTCTGACACTCCCAGGCACACCTCAGACACTCCCAGGTACACCCCAGACACCCAGATACACCCCAGACACCCCAGGCACACCTTAGACACCCCCATGTACACCCACTGACACTCCCATGCACACCCCTGACACTCCAGGTACACCCTGACACCCCAGGTACACCTCTGACACCCCACACCTCTGACACTGCCAGGCACACCTCAGACACCCCAGGTACCTCTTCAGACAGTCCCAGGCACCTCAGACACTCCCAGGCACACCTCAGACACTCCCAGGCACACCTCAGACACCCTAGGTACACCCTCAGACACTCCCAGGCACAACCCGACACTCCCAGGTAAACCTCCGATACTCCTAGGTACACCTCTGACACTCCCAGGTACACTCACACCTAGGCATTCTCTGACACTACCTGGACACCTCTGACACTCCTAGGTACACCCTCAGACACTCCCCAGGCACACCTCAGACACTCCCAGGCACACCACTGACACTCCCCAGATACACCTCTCACACCCCAGGCACACCTCTGACACTCCCCAGGCATCACAGCTGACACCCCATGCACCCTGACACTTCCAGGTACACCCCTGACACCCGGTGGCACACCTCTGACACACCCAGGCACACCCCAGACACTCCCAGGCACACTTCAGACACCCCAGGTCACACCCTCAGACACTCCCAGGCACACCCAGACACTCCCCAGGTGCACCTCTGACAATCCCAGGCACACCTCTGACACCCCAGGCACACCCCAGACACCCCAGATACACCTCTGACCCTAGGTACACCAGACACCCCAGGCACACCTCAGAAACCCCAGGTTCACCCCAGACACCCCAGGCACAGCCTGACACTCCCAGGCACACCTCTCACACTCCCAGGCACACCTCTGACACTCCCCAGATACACCCCTGACACCCCACCCTGGACACTCCCCAGGTACACCCCAGACACTCCCAGGTACACCTCAGACACTCCCCAGGTTCACCCCTGACACTCCCCAGGCACACCCCACACCCCAGGCACACCCCATACACCCCAGGCACACCTCCAACACTCCGCCATACCCCTGACACTCCCAGATACACCCCAGACACCCCAGGCACACCTCAGACACCCCAGGGCACACTCAGACACTCCCCAGGTACACCTCAGACACCCCAGGCACACCTCTCACACTCCCAGGCATTCCTCTGACATTACCTGGTACACCTCTCACACTCCCAGGCACACCTCTGACACCCCAGGCATCACAGCTGACACCCCAGGCACACCTGCACACTCCCAGGCACACCTCAAATACCCCACAACTCAGACACTCTCTGGTACACCCCTGACACTCCCCAGGAACACTCTGACACTCCCAGGCACACTGCTGACACTCAGGCACCCCTCAACACTCTGGCACACCTCAGACACCCCCAGGCACACCCTCTGACACCCCAGGCACACCTCACACACTCCCAGGTACATCTCCGACACCCCCTGTTACACCCCCCTGACACTCCCAGGTACACCTCTGACACTCCCAGGCACACCTCTGACACTCCTGTACCCCAACACCCCAGGCACACCCCAGACACTCACAGGCACACCCCAGACACTCCCCAGGAACACCTCAGACACTCCCAGGCACACCACACTCCCCAGGTACACCTCTGACACTCCAGGCACACCTCTGCACCCCAGGTACACCTCTGACACCCCAGGTACACCCCTGACACTGCCAGGTACACCTCAGACACTCCCAGGCATACCTCCGATACTCCCAGGCTACATCTCTCATACTCCAGGCACACCTCTCACACTCCCAGGTACCCTCTGACACTCCCCTGGCACTCCTGTGACATCCCAGGCACACCTCAGGCACCCCAGGCACACCTCAGATTCCCAGGTACACCTCTGACACCCCAGGTACATCTATGAAACTCCCTGGTACTCCTCTAACACTCCCAGGTACACCCTGACACTCCCAGGCACACCCAGACACCCCAGGCACACCTCTGACACCCCAGTCACATCTCCAACACCCTAGGCACACCCCAGACACCCCACCTCCGACACTCCCCAGGTACACCTGGACACCTCTCAGGCACACCTCTGACACCCCAGGCACACCTCTGACACTCCCAGGTACACCTCTGACACTCCCAGGTACACCTCAAACACTCCCAGGTCCCCTCTCAGAAACTGGTGCACACCTCAGACGCCCAGGTGCACCTCTGACACACCCAGGCACACCACTGACACTCCCCATGCACACCCTCTGACACTTCCAGGTATACCTCTTACACCCAGTTACACCTCAGACACCCCAGACACACCTCTGACACTCTTGGGTACACCTCAGACACCCCAGGTACTCCACTGACACTCCCATTTACACCTCTGACACCTCCACCCCAGACACCCCAGATACACCTCTGACACCCAGGCACACCCCAGACACTCCCCAGGCACACCTCAGACACTTCCAGGCACACCTTCAGACACACCCAGGCACACCACTGACACTCCCATGCACACCTGGACACCCCAGGCACACCCCAGACACCCCAGATACACGTCTGCCACCCCACGCACACCCCAGACATTCCAGGTACACCTCAGACACTCCCAGGTACACCACTGACACTCCCATGTACACCTCTGACATTTCCAGGTACACCCCTGACATTCCCAGATACACCCCTGACACTCCCAGGTTCACCCCTGACACTCCCAGGTACACCACTGACACTCCTAAGTACACCTCTGACACTCCAGGTACACCTCTGACACTCCCAGGTACACCTCAGACAGTCCCAGATACACCTCTGACACTTAGGTACACCTCAGACACTCCAGTACACCCCAGACACCCCAGGCCCCTCAGACACTCCCCATGTACACCTCTGACACTTCCAGGACCCCAGACCCCAGGTACACCTCAGACACTCCCAGGCACACCTAGACACCCCAGCCACCTCCGACACCTCAGGCACACCTCTGACACTCCCAGGCACACCTCTGACACCTGCTGCACACCTTGACACCCCAGGTACACCCCTGACACTGCCAGGCACACCTCAGACACCCCAGGCATACCCCTGATACCCCAGGCACCCTCTCACACCCCAGGTACACCTCAGACACCCAGGCACACCTCAGACACCCCAGGCACACCCCAGACACCCCAGGCACCTCCGACACCTCAGGTACACCTCTGACACCCCAGGTACACCTCTGACACTCCCATGTACACCTCTGACACTCCAGGTACACCCCTGACATTCCAGATACACCCCTGACACTCCCAGGTACAACCCCTGACACCCCAGGCACACCAACACACCCCAAGCACACCCCACACCCCAGGCACACCTCTGACACACCCAGGCACACCTCAGACACCCCAGGCACACCTCAGACACCCCAGGCACACCCCACCCAGGTTCACCTCAGACACTCCCAGGTACACCCCAGACTCCCAGGCACACCTCCGCACTCTCAGGTACATCTGTGACACTCCCAGGTACACCTCTGACACTCCCAGGTACACCCCTGACACTGCCAGATACACCTCAGACACTCCCAGGTATACCTCCGATACTCCCAGGTACACCTCTCACACACCCAGGTACACCTGTCACACTCCCAGGTATACCTCTGACACTCCCAGTTACACCTCCAACACTCCCAGTTACAACCCCTGACACCCAGTTACACCCCTGACACCCAGGCACACCTCTGCATACACCAGGCACACCTCAGACACCCCAGGTGCACTCTGACACTCCCAGGTACACCTCAGACACTCCCAGGCACACCCTCAGACACCCCAGGTTCACCCCAGACACTCCCAGGCACACTTCAGACACCCAGGCACACCCCATACACCCCAGGTACACCCTCAGACACTCCCAGGTACACCTCAGACACTCCCAGTTGCACCTCTGACAATCCCAGGTACACCTCTGACATACCCAGGTACACCTCTGACACTCCCAGGTATACCTCAGACATTCCCAGGTGCACCCCAGACACTCCCATGTACACCTCTGACACTCCCAGTTACACCTCCAACACTCCCAGTTATACCACTGACACTGCAGACACCTCAGACACTCCCAGATATCTGACACCACTAGGTACACCTCAGACACCCCAGGTACACTGCAGGCACACCTCAGACACCCCCAGGTACACCTCTGACACTCCATGCACACCCCTCGACACCCTAGGTACACCCCAGACACTCCCAGGTATACCCCAGACATTCCCAGGCACCCCAGACACCCCATGTACACCTCTGACACCCCAGTTACACCTCCAACACCTCAGGTACACCTCAGACACCCAGGTACACCTCTGACACCCCAGGCACACCCGACACCCCAGGTACACCCCCGACACTCCCAGGCACACCCTCTGACACTCCCAGGTACACCTCTGACACCCCGGTACACCCTGACACTCCCAGGTACACCCCTGACACCCCAGGTACACCTCAGACACTCCCAGTTATACCTCCGATACTCCCAGGTACACCTCTCACACTCCCAGGTACACCTCAGACACACCCAAGTACACCACTGACACTCCCATGTACACCTCTGACACTTCCAGGTACACCCCTGACATTCCCAGATACACCCCTGAAACTCCCAGGTACACCCCTGACACTCCAGGTACCTGTGACACTCCTAAGTACACCTCTGACACTCCCAGGTACACCTCTGACACTCCCAGGTACACCTCTGACACTCCCAGGTACACCTCAGGCCTCCCAGGTACACCTCAGACACACCCAGGTACACCTCAGACACTCCCAGGTACACCTCCAGACACTCCCAGGTACCTCAGACACTCCAGGTTCTCAGACACTCCCAGGTACACCTCAGACACTCCCAGGTACACCTCCCGCTCAGGTACACCTGTGACACTCCCAGGTACACCTCTGACCTCCCAGGTACACCCCTGACACTGCCAGATACCTCAGACACTCCCAGGTACACCGCCGTGCTCCCAGGTACACCTCTCCACACACCCAGGTACACCTCTCACACTCCCAGGTACACCTCTGGCCTCCCAGTTACACCTCGCGCACTCCCAGTTACAACCTGACACTCCCAGTTACACCCCTGACACTCGGTACTCCTCTGACACTCCCAGGTACACCTCAGACAGTCCCAGATACACCTCTGACACTCTAGGTACACCTCAGACACTCCCAGGTACACCTCAGACACTCCAGGTACTCAGACACACCCAGGTACACCTCAGACACTCCCAGGTGCACCTTTGACCTCCCTAGGCCTCAGACACTCCCAAGGTACACTCAGACACTCCCAGGTTCACCTCAGACACTCAGGCCTTTGAACACTCCCAGGTACACCTCCTTACACTCCCAGGTACCTCTGACACTCCCAGGTACACCTCAGACACTCCCAGTTGCATCTCTGACAATCCCAGGTACACCTCTGACACACCCAGTACCTCCGAGCACTCCCAGGTACACCTCAGACATTCCCAGGTACACCCCAGACACTCCCAGGTATGCCTCTGACCTCCCAGTTACACCTCCAACACTCCCAGTTATACCCCTGACACTCGCAGGTACACCTCAGACACTCCCAGATACCTCTGACACTCCTGGTACCTCAGACACTCCCAGGCCTCAGACAATCCCAGGTACCTCAGACACTCCCAGGTACACCTCTGACACTCCCATGCCTCCCAACACTTCTGGGTACACCTCAGACATGAATACACCTCTGACATCCAGGTACCTCAGACTCTCCCATGTGCACCTCAGACAATCCCAGGTACCAGAAACCCCAGGCCTCTGACACTCCCTGCACCTCTGACACTTCTATGTACACCTCGGCCTCCCAGATACTCCTCTGACACTCCTAGGTACACCTCAGACACTCCCAGGTACACCTCAGACACTCCCAGATACACCTCAGACACTCCCAGGTACCCAGACACTCCCAGGTACACCTCTGACATTCCAGTTACACCTCCAACACTCCCAGTTATACCCCTGACACTCGCAGGTACCTCATACACTCCCAGGTACACCTCTGACACTCCCAGGTACACCTCAGACACTCCCAGTTGCACCTCTGACAATCCCAGGTACACCTCTGACACACCCAGGTACACCTCTGACACTCCAGGTACACCTCAGACATTCCCAGGCCCCAGACACTCCCAGGTACACCTCTGACACTCCAGTTACACCTCCAGCACTCCCAGTTATCACCCCTGACACTCAGGTACACCTCAGACATCCCAGATACCTCCCAGGCACTCTGGGTACACCTCAGACCTCCCCCTCAGACACTCCCAGGGACACCTCAGACACTCCAGGTACACCACCTGACACTCCCAGTTATCACCCTGACACTCCCAGGTACACCTCAGACACTCCCAGGTACACCTCAGACACTCCCAGGTACCTCAGACACCCATGTACACCACTGACACTCCCATGCACACATCTGACACTTCCAGGTATACCCCTGACCTCCCAGGTACACCCAAACACTCCAGGTACCTCTGACACTCAGGTACAGCTCAGACACTCCCAGGTACATGAACCTGAGGTACCTCAGACACTCCCTGGTTCAACCTCCCATGTGCACCACCCCAGCCTCCCATGTACACCTCTTCCTTCCAGGTACCTTCAGACACTCCCAGGTACCTCAGACACCTCCCACCTCAGAAACTCCCAGGCACACCTCAGACACTCCTAGGTACACCTCAGATACTCCCAGGTACAACTCCGACACTCCCAGGTAAACCTCAGATACTCCTAGGTACACCCCTGACACTCCCAGGTACACCTCTCACACTCCTAGGTATTCCTCTGACACTACCTGGTACCTCTGACACTCCTAGGTACACCTCAGACACTCCCAGGTACACCTCAGACACTCCCAGGCACACCACTGACACTCCCAGGTACACCTCTCACACTCCCAGGTACACCTCTCACCTCCCAGAATCAAGCTGATACTCCCAGGTACCTGTAACACTCCAGGTACCTCAAAACTCCTAGGTACACCTCAGACACTCTCTGGTACACCCTGACACTCCCAAGAACACCCTGACTCTCCTAGGTACACTGCTGACACTCCCAGGTACACCCCAGACACTCCCAGGCACACCCTGACACTCCCAGGTACACCCCTGACACTCTCAGGTACACCTCCAACACTCCCCAGTACACCTCAGACACTCCGCACACCTCTGACACTCCGTGCACACCCACACACTCCCATGTACATCTCCGATACTCCCTGTTACACCCTGACACCCCAGGTACACCCCCTGACACTTGCACACTAACACCTCAGGTACACCTGAGACACCCCAGGCACACCTCTGACACCTTGCTCACACCTCTCCAACACTCCTAGGCACACCCTCAGACACTCCCAGGTACACCTCCGACACTCCCAGGCACACCTCCGACACCCCAGGTACACCCCTGACACTCCCATGACACTCTGACACTCCCAGGTACACCTCTGACACCCCAGGTACACCTCAAACACCCCAGGTCCCCTCAGAAACTCCCAGGTACACCTCAGACACGCCCGGCACCTCTGACACACCCAGGTACACTACTGACACCCATGTACACCTCTGACACTCCCATGTACACCTCTGACACTCCAGGCTACCTCCACACCCTGTGCCACACCTCAGACACCCCAGATACACCCTGACACTCTTAGGTACACCTCTGACACCCCAGGCACACCACTGACACCCCATGTACACCTCTGACACTTCCAGGTACACCTCAGACACTCCAAGATACACATCTGACACCCCAGGTACACCTCAGACACCCAGGCACACCCTCAGACACTTCCAGGCACACCTCAGACACACCCAGGTACACCACTGACACTCCCCATGTACACCTGACACTCCCAGGTACACCTCAGACACTCACCAGATACACGTCTGCCACTCCCACGCACACCTCAAACACCTGGTACACCATAGACACTCCCCAGGCACACTCAGACACTCCCAGGCACCACTGACACCCCATGTACACCTCTGACATTTGGTACACACCCTGACATTCCCAGATACACCCCCTGACACTCCCAGGTTCACCCCCTGACACCCAGGCACACCACTGACACTCCTAAGTACACCTCTGACACTCCTGCACCTCAGACAGTCCCAGATACACCTCTGACACCCTAGGCACACCTCAGACACCCCCAGGCACACCTCAGACACTCCCAGGCACACCTCAGACACTCCCCATGCACACCTCTGACACTTCCAGGCACACCAGACACCCCCAGGCACACCTCAGACACTCCCAGGCACACCTCCGACACTCAGGTACACCCTGACACTCCCAGGCACACCTCTGACCCCAGGTACACCTTGACACTCCCAGGTACACCCTGACACTGCCAGGTACACCTCAGACACCCCAGGTATACCTCTGATACTCCCAGGCACACCAGACACACCCAGGCACCACCACACCCCATGTACACCTCTGACACTTCCAGGTACACCCCTGACATTCCCTGATACACCCTGACACTCCCAGGTACACCCCTGACACTCCCAAGCACACCAATGACACTCCTAGTACACCTCTGACACTCCCCAGGCACACCCCTGACACCCCAGGCACACCTCAGACACCCCAGGCACACCTCAGACACACCCAAGCACACTCCAGACACCACCAGGCACCTCAGACACCCCAGGCACACCTCAGACACCCCAGGTTCACCTCAGACACTCCCCAGGCACACCTCACAGACACTCCTAGGCACACCTCCGGCACTCCCCAGGCACACCTGTACACCCCAGGCACACCTCTGAACTCCCAGCACCCCACACGCCAGATACACCTCAGACACACCCAGGTACACCTCTCACACCCCCAGGTTATGCCTCTGACACTCCCAGTTACACCTCCAACACCCAGTTACAACCCTGACACTCCCAGTTACACCCCTGACACCCCAGGTACCCTCTGACACCCAGGCACACCCCAGACACCCCAGGCACCTCAGACACACCCAGGCACACCTCAGACACCCCAGGCACCTCTGACACCCCAGGCACACCCCAGACACCCCAGGCACACCTCAGACACCCCAGGTCTCACCCCAGACACTCCCCAGGCACACTTCAGACACCCGCACACCCCACACACTCCCCAGGCACACCCTCAGACACTCCCAGGTCTCACCCCAGACACTCCCCAGGCACACTTCAGACACTCCCAGGCACACCTCAGACACCCCCAGGTACACCACTGACACTGCCATGCACACCTCTGACACCCCAGGCACACCCCAGACAGTCCCAGGCACACCTCAGACACTCCCCAGGCACACCCCAGACACCCCAGGTACACCCCAGACACTCCCAGCACACCCCAGACACCCCATGCACACCACTGACACCCCATGTACACATCTGACACTTCCAGGTATACCCTGACACTCCCAGGCACACCCCAGACACCCCAGGCACACCCACTGACACCCCAGGCACACCTCTGACACCATCAGGCACAGCTCAGACACCCCAGGCACACTTCAGACACCTGAGGCACACCTCAGACACTCCCCTGGCACACCCCTGACACTCCCCAGGCACACCTCTGACACTCCCCAGGTACATCTTGACACCCCTGGTACTCCCTCCAACACCCCAGGCACACCTCAGACACTCCCCAGGCACACCCCAGACACCCCAGCACACTTCAGACACTCCCAGGCACACCCCAGACACCCCAGGCAAACCTCAGACACTCTGCACCTCTGACAACCAGGTACACTCTGACACCTAAGGCACACCCCAGACACTCCCAGACACACCTCTGACACTCCAGGCACACCCTACACACTCCCAGGCACACCCAGATACTCCCAGGTTCCCCAGACACCCAGCACACCCCTGACACCCTGAGGCACACATCTCACACTGCCAGGTACACCCTCTGACACCCCTGCACACCTCCAACACTCCTAGGTACACACATCAGACTCTCCCTGGAACACCCCTGACACTCCCAGGAACACCTCTGACACTCCTAGGTACACTGCTGACACTCCCCAGGCACACCCCAGACACTCCCAGGCACACCCCAAACACTCCCAGGTACACCTCTGACACTCCCAGATACACCCCAGAAACCCAGGTACACCTCTTGACACCCCAGGTACACCCCTAACACCTCAGGCACACCTCCAACACCTCAGGTACACCTCCTAAACACCCCCAGGTACACCTCTGACACTCGGTACACCTCAGACACTCCCTGGTACACCCCTGACACCCCAGGTACACCTCCCAACACTCCCAGGCACATCTCTGCACTCCCTGGCATCACCCTCTAACACTCCCAGGCACCCTCAGACACCCCAGGTACACCCCAGACACTCCCAGGTACACCTCTGACACTCCCAGGCACACCTCAGCACTCCCAGGTACACCTCAGACAATCCCAGGTACACCTCAGACACCCAGGTGCACACCTCTGACACGCCCATGTACACCTCTGACACTCCTAGGTACACCTCAGACACGCCCAGGTACACCTCAGACAACCCAGGTACCCCCAACACCCCAGGTACACCTCAGACACTCCCAGGTACACCTCTGACACTCCCATGTACAACCTGACACTT
This sequence comes from Homarus americanus, assembly GCF_018991925.1. Lineage (NCBI taxonomy): Eukaryota > Metazoa > Arthropoda > Malacostraca > Decapoda > Nephropidae > Homarus > Homarus americanus. The sequence continues at coordinate 34,242 of NW_024741580.1, forward strand.
ACACACTGCAGACACCTGCCAGATACTCCCCACACCTCTAGCTACACCTCAGACACCCCAGACAAACCCCAGACACTCGCACACCCCAGACACTCCCATGTACACCACTGACACTCCCATGTACACCCCTGACACTCCAGGCACACCACTGACACCTCCAGGCACACCTCTGACACCCCAGGTACACCTCTGACACTGCCAGGCACACCTCAGACACCCCAGGCACACTTCAGACACCCCAGGCACACCCCAGACACCCAGGCACACCTCAGACACTCCCAGGCACACCTCAGACACCCTAGGCACACCCTCAGACACTCCCCAGGCAAAACTCCGACACTCCCAGGTAAACCTCCGATACTCCTAGGCACACCTCTGACACTCCCAGGCACACCCTCGCACACTCCTAGGTATTCCTCTGACACTACCTGGCACACCTGACACCCTGGGCACACCCCAGACATTCCGGTCACACCCCAGACACTCCCCATGTACACCTCTGACACCCCAGTCACACCTCCAACACTCCCAGTCATACCCCTGACACTGCAGATACACCTCAGTCACTCCAGATAAACCTCTGACACCCCAGGCACACCAGACACCCCAGGCACACCCTCAGACACTCCCCAGGCACACCAGACACTCCCAGGTACACCTCTGACACTCCCATGCACCCTGACACCTCTAGGTACACCCTCAGAGCCCCAAGATATCTCTCCACTCCTAGGTACACCCCAGACACTCCACGCACACCTCAGACACTCCCAGGTACACCTCAGACACTCTCAGGCACCTCTGACACCCAGGTGACACCACTGACACTCCCCATGTACACCTCTCTGACTCCCAGGCACACCCCTGACACTACAGACTTCTAATTTGTATACCTCCAGATACCCCAGGCACACTCACACTCCCCAGGTACACCCCAGACACACCCAGGTACACCCTTGACACTCCCATGTACACCTCTGACTCTTTTAGGCACACCCCTGACATTCCCAGATACCCCCTGACACTCCCAGGTACACCCCTGACACTCCCAGGCACACCAATGACACTCCTAAGTACACCTCTGACAATCCCAGGTATACCTCTGACACTCCCCAGGCACACCCTCAGACATTCCCAGACACACTCTGACACCCTAGGCACACCTCAGACACCCCAGGCACACCTCAGACACCCCAGGTTCACCCCAGACACCCCAGCACACTTCAGACCCCCAGGTACACCTCATACACCCCAGGCACACTCTGACACTCCCAGGTACACCTCAGACACCCAGTTGCACCTCTGACAATCCCAGGTACACCTCTGACACACCCAGGTACACCTCTGACACCCCAGGTACACCTCAGACATTCCCAGGTACACCCCAGACACTCCCAGGCACACCTCTGACACCCCAGTTACACCCAACACTCCCCAGTTATACCCCTGACACTCCCAGGTACACCTCAGACACTCCCAGATACACCTCTGACACCCCTAGGTACACCTCAGACACTCCCAGGTACACCTCAGACACTCCCAGGTACACCTCAGACAGTCCCAGATACACCCCTGACACTCCTAGGAACACCAGACACTCCCAGGCACACCCCAGACACCCCAGGCACACCTCAGACACCCCAGGTACACCCTCAGACACTCCCATGTACACCACTGACACTCCCATGTACACTGACACTTCCAGGCATACCCCTGACACCTCAAGGCACACCCCAGACACCCCAGGCACACCACTGGACACTCCCAATGCACACCTCTGACACACACACCTCAGACACCCCCAGGCACACTTCAGACACCTCGAGGTACACCTCAGACACTCCCCCTGGTACACCTGACACTCCCAGGCACACCTCTGACACCCCAGGCACATCTTGACACTCTGCACTCCCCAACACTCGCACACCTCAGACACTCCAGGCACACCAGACACTCGCACACTTCAGAACTCCCCAGGTACACCTCAGACACTCCCCAGGCAACCCCAGACACCCCAGGTGCACCTCTGACACTCCCAGGCACACCCTGACACCCCAGGTACACCCTCAGACACTCCCAGACACACACCCTGACACTCTAGGTACACCAGACACCCCAGGTACACCTCAGACACTCCCAGGTTCACCTCAGACACTCCCAGGCACACCCCTGACACCTGAGGCACACCTCACACTCCCAGGCACACCTCTGACACTCCCCAGGCACACAGCAGACACTCCTGCACACCCGGACACCATGGTACACCTCCAACACCTGTATCTGACTCCTGAACCCCTGACACTTCCCAGGAACACTCTGACACTCCAGGCACACTGCTGACACTCCCCAGGCACCACCTCAGACACTCCCCAGGTACACTCTCAATCACCCCAGGTACACCTCTGACACCCCCAGGCACACCCCAGACACCACCAGGCACACCTCTGACACCCCAGGCACACCCTGATACCTCAGGCACACCTCCAACACCTCAGTACACTCCAGACACTCCCTGGTACACCTCAGACACTCCCTGGCACACCCCTGACACCCCAGGAACACCTCTGACACTCAGGCACACCAGACACCCTGGTACACCCCTGACCACTCCCAGGCACACCTCTGACACTCCCAGGTACATCTCTGACACTCCCTGGTACCCTCTGACACTCCCAGGTACCTCAGACACTCCCAGGTACACCCCAGACACTCCCCAGGCACACCTCTGACACCTACTCCAACACCCCAGTTACACCCTGACACTGCAGGCACCTCCGACACTCCAAGATACACCTCTGATACCCAGGCACACCCCAGACACCCAATGCCTCTGACACCTAGGCACACCAGACACGCCCAGGCACACCTCAGACAACCCCAGGCACACCCTCAGACACCCCAGGCACACTCTGACACTCCCATGCACACCTCTGACACTCTATGTACACCTCAGACACTCCAAGATACTCCTCAGACACCCTAGGCACCTCAGACACTCCAGGCCCCAGACACCCCAGGTACACCCCAGACACTCCCAGGCACATCTGACACTCAGGTACACCTCTGACACTCCCAGCACTCTGACACCTCTGGACACTCTCCGACACCCCATGCACACCTCTGACACTCCCAGGCACACCCTGCTGACACTCCCAGGCACACCTCTGACACTCCCAGGTACACCTCTGACACTCCCAGGTACACTCCCCTGACACTCCCAGGCACACCCCTGACACTCCCCAGGCACACCTATGACACTCAGGTACACCTCTGAACTCCAGGCACACCTCTGAGGCACACCTCTGACACTCCCAGGCACACCTCAGACACCTCCAGGTACACCTCCGACACTCCCAGGCACACCCCTGACACCCCAGGCACCCACTGACACTCCCTGGCACACCCTCTGACACTCCCAGGCACACCTCTTGACACTTTGCACACCTCTGACACTCCCAGGTACATCTACGACACCCGGGCACACCCCTGATACCCCTGGTACACCCTGACACTCCAGGCACACTCTCACTGTCCCAGGCACCCCTGACACCTGGGCACTCCACTGACACTCCCCAGGCACACCTCTGACACCCCTGCCAGGCACACCTGACACCCCAGGCACACCTCCGACACCCCAGGTACACCTCCGACACTCCCAGGCACACCCTTACACTCCCTGGTTCTCCCCTGACACCCCAGGCAATCTCCAGACACCCCTAAGCACCCCAGATATCCCCAAGTACATCTCTGACACTTCCAGGCCCCGATACTTCCCAGGTACCCTTCTGACACCTCCAGATACACCTTGACATCCCAGTACTCCTCTGACCTCCCAGGCACACCTCAGACATTCCCCAGGCACACCCCTGACACTCCCAGGCATTCTGACACCTTTGGGCACACCTCCGACACCCCAGGTACACCCCAGACACTCCTGCAGGTCACTCCTGACACCCCAGGACACCCCTGACACTCCCAGGCACACCTCTGACACTCCCAGGACCTTCTGCCACCAAGGCACACCTCTGGACACTGCAGTTCCAGACACCCCCAGGCACACATCTGACACTCCCAGTACACCTCTGACACTCCCAGACATCCTGACACTCTCAGGAACACCTTCACAATTCCAGGCACACCTCTGACACTCCTAGGCACACCTCTGATACTCCCAGGCATACCTCTGACACTCCCAGCCACACCTCCGACACTCCCAGCTACACTCTGACACCCAGGCACACCCTGACACTCCCAGATACACCCATGATACACCCAGTACACCTCTGACACTCCCCAGGCACACCTCCTGATACTCCCCAGGCACACCTCCGATAGTCCCAGATACACCTCTGACACCCCAGGCACTCTCTCCACTCCTGGTTCAACCCTGACACCCCAGCCACCCCAACACTCCCCTGCCACACCTCTGACACTGCCACCCCTCTGACACCCCAGACACATATGACACTCCCCAGGCACACCTCTGACACTCCCAGGCACACCATACTCCCAGGCACACCTGCATCCCAGATACATCCTTACACGCACTCCTCTCACTCCCTGTCACTCTGACACTCCCAGGCCACCTCTGACACACCCTGCCACCTCTGACACCCCCAGGCACACCTCTGACACTCCCCAGGCACACCTGACACTCCCAGGCACACCTCTGACACCCTGGCACACCCCTGACACTCCCCACACCTCTGACACCCCAGGCACACCCTGACACTCCCCAGGTACACCCCCTGACACCCCAGGCAACCCCACCACTCCCCTGGCACACCTCTGACACTCCCTGCCACACCTCTGACACTCCCAGGTACACTTGATACCCCTGGCACACCTCTGACACTCCCAGGCACACCTGATAATCCGGTGCACACCTCCTATAGTCCCAGACACCTTGACACTGGTACACCTCTGACACTCCAGGTACACCCCTGACACTCCCAAGTACACCTCTGACACTCCCAGGCACACCCTGTGCACCCCAGGCACACCCCTAGCCAGTCCCAGGCACACCTCTGACACTCCCAGGTACACCTCTGACACCTGCAGCACACCCACACCTGACACCCCTGACACTACCAGGTACTCCTCTGACACCCCTGGCACACCTCCAGACACCCCAGGCACACCCTGACACTTCCAGGCACTCCTCTGACACTCCCCATGCACACCCCTGACACCCCAGGCACACCTCTGACACTCCCCACACCCCCGACACCCCACACTCCCAGGCACACTCTGACACTCCCAGGCACACCTCTGACACCCCAGGCACACCCCTGACACCCCAGGCACACCTCTGACACCACAGGCACCCTCCACACCTGGCACACCTCCGACACCCCAGGCACACCTCTGACACTCCAGGCACACCCTACACCCCTGCACACCCCAGACATCTCTGAGGCCACCTCTGACACTCCCAGGCACACCCTCTGACACTTCCAGGTGCTCCACTGACACCCCTGGCACACCTCTGATACCCCAGGCACACCCTGACACCCCAGGTCACACCTCCGACACTCCCAGGCACACCTCCGACACCCCCAGGCACACCTCTCTGACACTCCCAGGTACACCTCCGATACCCCCAGGCACACATCCGATAGTCCCAGGCACACCTCTGACACCTGTACTCCTCTGACACCCTGGTTCACCTCTGACACTTCAGCACACCCCTAACACCCCAGGCACACCCAGACACCCCAGTGTACACCCCCAAACACTCCCAGGCACACCTCTGACACTCCCAGGCACTCCTCTGACACCCAGATACACCCCAGACACTCCCCAGGCACACCCCAGACACCAGGCACACATCTGACACTCCCAGGCACACCTCGACACCCCAGGCACACCTCTGACACTCTCAGGAACACCTGACACCCCAGGCACACCTCTGACACTCCAGGCACCCTCCGATACCCCAGGCACACCTCTTACACCCTGGTTCTCCCCTGACACCCCAGGCACACCTCTGACACTCCCCAGGCACACCCCTGAGACTTCTCAGGCACACCCTGACACTCCTGCACACCTCCTGACACTCCCAGGCACACCTCTGACACTCAGGTACCCACACACCCCAGGCACACCCTCTGACACCCCCAGGTACACCCCAGACACTCTCAGGTACACCCCTGACACTCCAGATACACCCTGATACTCCCTATACACCTCTGACACCCCAGGTACACCTCCGATACTCCCAGGTACACCTCCGATAGTCCCAGGCACACCTCTGACACTCCAGGTACCCACTGACACTCCCTGGCACACCTCCTGACACTCCCCAGGCACACCTCTGACACCCCAGGCACACCCCGACACTCCCCAGAGGCACACCTCCGACACCCCAGAACACCTCACACTCCCTGGTCAGCCCCTGACACCCCAGGCACACCCCTGACACCCCAGGCACCTCTGACACCTGCACACCCCAGACACCCCAGGCACACCCCACACCCCGGGCACACATCTGACACCCCAGGCACACCTCTGACACCCCGAGGCACACCTCTGACACCTCAGAACACCACACCCCAGGCACACCTCTGACACTCCCAGGCATGCTGATACTCCCCGGTATACCTCTGACACTCTAAGGCACCTCCTCCTACACCCCCAGTTACACTCCCTGACACCCCAGGCCACCTGACACTCCCAGATACACTAAGGATACTCCCAGGCACACCTCTGACACCCTCAGGCACACCTCTGATACTGCAGGCACACCTCTGACACCCCAGGCACACCTCCGATACCCCAGGCACACCTGCTAGTCCCAGGCACACCTCTGACACTCCCCAGGTACTCCACTGACACTCCCTGGCACCTCTGACACTCCCAGGCACACCTCTGACACCACCAGGCACACCTGACACTCCAGGGACATCTCCGACACCCCAGGCACACCTCTATACTCCCTGGTTCTCCCTGACTCTCAGGCACACCTGATTGTCCCAGGCACACCTCTGACACTCCCAGGCACCACTGACACTCCCAGACACACCTCTGACTCCTAGGCACACCTCCGACACCCAGGCACACCTCCACACTCCCAGGCACACCTGGACACCCCAGGCACACCTCTTACACCCCTGGTTCTCCCCTGACACCCCAGGCACACCCCTGACACTCCCCAGGCACACCCCAGACACCCCAAGCACATCTCTGACACTTCCAGGCACACCCCTGATACTCCCAGTACCTCTGACACCTGATACACTTGACATTCCCAGGCACTCCTCTGACCTCCCAGGCACACCTCACGACACTCCCAGGCCCTGACACCCCCAGGCACACCCCCTGACACTCCCTAGGTACACCTCTGACACCCCAGGCACACCCCAGACACCCCAGGCACACCCCTGACACTCCCAGGCACACCCCAGACACCCCAGGCACCCCTGACACCCCAGGACCTTCTGCTACTCCAGGCACACCCCAGACACCCCAGGCACACCCCAGACACCCCAGGCACATCTGACACTCCCAGGCACACCCTGACACCTATGCACACCTCTGACACTCTCAGAACACCTTCTGACACTCCCAGGTGCACACCTCTGACACTCCCAGGCACACCTCTGATACTCCCGTATACCTGACACCCAGTTACACCTCCGACACCCCACACACCCTGACACTCCCAGGCACACCCTGACACTCCCAGATACACCTATGATACACCTAGGCACACCTCTGACACTCCCAGGCACACCTCCGGATACTCCCAGGTACACCTGATAGTCCCAGATACACCTCTGACACCCCGTGCCTCTGACACTCCCTGGTTCACCTCTGACCCCAGGCACACCTCAACACTCCTCACAACTCCACACCCCCTGCTACCCTCTGACACTCCCAGATACACATATGATAATTCTGACACTCCAGGTACACCTCCTGATACTCCCAGGTACACTCGATAGTCCCAGACACACCTTGACACCCCAGGCACTCTCTGACACTCCCTGGTTCACTCTGACACCTACACCCCCAACACACCCTGCCACACCTCTGACACCTGAGCCACATCCGACACTCCCAGGCTACAGCCCGACACCCCAGGCACCACCGACACCCTGGCACACCCCTGACACCCCAAGGCACACCTCTGACACCCCAGGCACACCCCAGACACCTCCAGGCACACCCCAACACCCCAGGCACACCCTGAACTCAGGCAGACCCTCTGACACTCCCAGGCAGCCCCTGACACTCCCCATGGCACACCTGACACTCCAGGCACCCTCTGACACTCCCCTGCACACCTCCTGACACCCCAGGCACACCTCTGACACTCCAGGCACACTTACACTCCTGGCACACCTCAGACATTCCAGGCACACCCTGACACTCCCCAGGCACACCTCTGACTCCTTCCAGGTGCCCACTGACACTCCCCTGGCACACCTTCACTGCAGGCACACCCTCTGACACCCCAGGCACACCTCCGACACTCCCAGGCACACCCGACACTCCCCAGGCACACCTCTGACACCCCAGGTACACCTCCGATACCCCAGGCACACATCCGATAGTCCCAGGCACACCTCTGACACTCTGTCTCCTCTGACACCTGGTTCACCTCTGACACCCCAGGCACCCCAACACTTGCACACCCCAGACACCCCAGGCACACCCCAAACACCCCAGGCACACCTGACACTCCCGGGCACCCTCTGACACCCAGACACACCCCAGACACTCCCAGGCACACCCCAGACACTCCAGGCACACATCTGACACTCCTGTACACCTCTGACACCCCAGGCACACCTCTGACACTCTCAGGAACACCTGACACCCCAGGCACACCTCCGACACTCCCAGGCACACCTCCGACACCCCAGGCACACCTCTTACACCCCTGGCTCCTCCCCCTGACACCCCAGGCACACCTCTGACACCCCAGGCACACCCTTCAGACACTCCCAGGCACACCTCCTGACACCCCAGGCACACCTCCTGACACCCAGGCACACCCTGACACCCCAGGCACTCCACTGACACCCCAGGCACACCTTGACACCCCAGGCACACCTCAGACACTCCCAGCAGGTACACCCCTGACACTCCCAGATACACCTCTGATACTCCCAGGCACATGGACACTCCTGCACACCTCCTGATACTCCCCAGGCACACCTCCTGACAGTCCCAGGTACACCTCTGACACTCCCAGGTACCCACTGACACTCCCTGGCACACCTCTGACACTTAGTACACCCTGACACCCCAGGCACACCCCGACACTCTCAGGCACACCTTCGACACTCCCAGGAACACCTCTACACTCCCCTGGTCTGCCCCCACACTTGCACACCTCTGACACTCCGAGGCACCTCTGACACTCCAGCACACCAGACACTCCCAGGCACACCCTCAGACACCCCTGGACCTGACACGACTCTGACACTCCCCAGGCACACCTCTTCAACACTCTCAGAACACCTCCGACACCCCAGGCACACCTCTGACACCCCAGGCACACCCTTGATACTCCCAGGTATACCTCTGACACTCTCAGCCACACCTCCGACACTCCAGTTACACCCTGACACCCCCAGGCACCTCCCCTGACACCTCAGAGACACTTATGACACCCCAGGTACACCTCTCTGACACTCATGGCACACCTCTGACACTGCAGGCACACCTCTGACACTCCAGGCACACTGATACCCCAGGCACACCTCCGATAGTCCCAGGCACACCTCTGACACTCCCCAGGCACCCACTGACACTCTGGCACACCTCTGACACTCTGTGCCACCTCTGACACCACCAGGCACACCCGATCATGCCACTCCCACCACACCTATAAACAACCTCTTATACTCTGGTCCTCCTTGACACTCTCAGGCACACCTCCGATTGTCCCAGGCACACCCTTGACACCCCAGGTACCCACTGACACTCCCTGGCACACCTCTGACACCCCAGCAGACACACTCCCTGACCTCCCAGTGCCACCTCCGACACCCCAGGCACACCTGACACCTACAGGCACACCTGACACTCCCTGGCACACCCCCACCTGGTTCTCCCCTGACACTTCCCAGGCACCCAGACACCCCAGGCACACCCCAGACACCTGCACATCTTCTGACACTCCAGGCACACCTCTGATACTCCCCAGGTACCCTCTGACACTCCCCAGACACACCTCTGACATTCCCAGGCACCTCTGACCCTCCCAGGCACACCCCAGACACTCCAGGCACACTCCAACACTCTCCAACACACCTCTGACACTCCTGGCACACCCCATACCTGCGCCACCCTCTGACATCTTCAGGCACACCTCCTGACACTTGCACACCTTGACACTCCCAGGTACCTCTGACACTCCCAGGCACCTCTGAGACACTCCCAGGAACACTCTGACACTCCCAGGCACACCTCTGACACCCCCAGGCACACCTCTGACACTTCCCAGGCACACCTCTCTTGACACTCCCCAGTTACACCTCCGACACCACACCTGTCACCCCAGTACACCCCCGACACTCCAGAGGCACACCCCTGATACCCCAGGCACACCTCTGACACCCCAGGTACACCTCCTCTGACACTCCAGGCACACCTCTGACAACCCCAGGCACCTCCTGACACACCTCGTGTCCCAGTACACCCCCACACCTGTGCACCACCACTCCCTGGCACACCTCTGACACCCCCAGGCACACCCCCACACCATGCACACCTGGACACCTATGGGCACATCTTGGATGACACTCCCGGTGCACCTCATACTTCCCTGCACTCCCCTGACCTCCTTCCAGGCAACCCTGACACCCCTGGCACACACACCCCCATTCCAGGCACACCACACCCCGGCACACCTCTGACACCCCAGGCACCCCACACCCCAGGCACACCCCACCTCCCTGCTCCCCTGACACCCCAGGCACACCCCAGACACCCCAGGCAGCACACCTGACACCCCAGCCACCCTTATCACTTGCACACTGAGGTCACCTCTGACACCTGACACACCTTGTGCAATCTCCCAGGTACACCCTGACACCCTGCCACCCTGACACTCCACAGGCACACCCTGATACTCCCGAGGTACAATTCTCTGACACCTCCCAGGCACACCTCCTGACACTCCCCAGGCACACCCCACACTTCCAGCGTCCCTGACACCTCAGGCACACTCCTGACTGGACCCCCACACACCTCTGACCCCAGGCACACCTTAATTTTCAGGAACACCTCTGACACCCCAGGCACACTCCTGACAATTCCCAGCACTGACACCTGGTCCCACCCACACACTGTGTCACAACCTGACACCCAGGCACACCTGACAACCCAGATACACCTATGATAACACCCTAGGCACACCCTCACACTCCCCAGCAGGTAGCACCTTCTGATGTACCTGCAGTCACCCTGAGCACATCCTCTGACACCCCTGTACTCCTCTGACACCCTAAGCCCTGCACACACACCCCACACACCTCTGACACCTGCCACAACTCTGACACCCCAGATACATACCATGATACCCCTGGCACATGCCCCTGATTTCTCCTGGCATTGCCTCCGATACCCCAGGCACACCCTGACATTCCCACCACACCCCCAGGCACTCTGACACACCTGACAGCCCCCACTGCACACTCCCACACCCTGGCACACACTGGACACTCCCCAGGTACAGCCTGACACTCCCAGGCACACCACTGACACCTTGCACCCCCTGACACTCCCAGGCACACCTCTATTACCCCAGCCACCCCTGCATACCCACACCTCCGACACTCCCAGGCACACCTCTGACACTCTCAGGCACACCTCTTACACCCCAGGCAGGCCCTCCTGACACCCCAGATGCACACCCTGACACCCCACACCCCTACCCACTCCCGTGCACACCTCTGACACCTGGTACACCACACCCCACCCTCGACATTCCCAGGCACACTCCCTGACACTCCGGCCACACCTCTGACCTTCAGTGCCCCACTCATACCCCTGCACACCTCTGACACTGCAGGCACACCTCTGACACCCCTAGGTACACTCTCCGACACCCAGGGCACACCTCCGACACTTGCACCCTCTGACTCCCAGGCACACCTCCGACACCCCAGGCACACATCCGATAGCCCATGGCACACCTCTGACACTCTGTGCACACCTCTGACACTCCCCAGACCCCCATCACACCCCTTGAACACCCAGGCACACCCCGACACTCCCCAGGCACACCCCAGACACTCCCAGGCACACCTCTGACACCCCAGGCACCCTCTGGACACCCCAGGCACACCCCAGACACTCCAGGCACACCCTGTAGACACTCCCAGGCACACATCTGACACTCCCAGGCACACCTCTGACACCAGTTACACCTCTGACACTTGGAACACCTGACACCCCAGGTGCCACCTCCGACACTCCCAGGTACACCTCCGACACCCCAGGCACACCTCTACACCTGGTTCTTCCCCAGACACTCCCAGGCACACTCTGACACCCCAGGCACACCTCCCCAGACACCTGGCACACCCCACACCTGCCCCACACCCCAGGCACACCCCACTCCCAGGCACTCCACTGGGACGCCCCAGGCACACCCTGACACCCCAGGCACACCTCAGACACTCCCCAGGCACACCCTGACACTCCCAGATACACCTCTGATAGTACACACCCTGACACCTGCACCTGATACCCCAGGTACACCTGATGAGTCCCAGCACCCCTGACACCCCATGCACCCACTGACACTCTGCACACCTCTGACACCTACAGGCACACCTCTGACACCCCATGGGCACACCCCGACACTCCCCTGGCACACCCACACCCCCAGGAACACCCTTACACCCTGGTCTGCTCTGACACTCCCCAGGCACACTCTGACACCCTGTGCACCCCACACCAGGCACACCCCTGTGACACCCCAGGCACCTCAGACAGTCCCTGTGCACATCCACACCCCAGGCACTCCCACGGCCCCTGGCACACCCTCTGACACTCTCAGGAACACTGCTGACACCCCAGGCACACCTCACTGCCCTGGCACACCTTTGATCACTCCTGCGGCACTTCTGACACCCCAGTTACACTCCCACACGTGCCACCTTGACACCCCTGGCACACCTCCTGACAATTCTCAGACACACTTATACTCCAGGCACACCTCTGACACCCCAGGCACACCTCTGATGCAGCACTCCACACTCAGGCACACCTGACACTCCCCAGGTACACCTGCTAGTCCCAGCACCTCTGACACCCAGGTACCCACTGACACCCCTGGCACACCTCTGACACCCCAGGCACACCTCTGACACCACCAGGCACACCTGACACCCCAGGCACACTCACGACACTCCCAGGTACACCTCTTATAACTCCCTGTTCTCCCCTGATTCTCCCCAGTACAACTCCCACGTCCCAGGTACACCCCTGAAACTCCCAGGTACTCCACTGGGACTCCCCTGCACACCCTGACACTCTGGTACACCTCTGACTCTCCCAGGCACACCTCCGACACTCTAGGTGGCACACCTCCGACACTCCCAGGCACACCTCTGACACACTCCCAGGCACACCTCACACCCCTGGCTCTGACACTCCCAGGCTCAGACACTGGCACACCTCAGACACTCCCAAGTACATCCTCTGACACCTCCAGGTACACACCTCTTGATACTCCCAGGCACTCCTCTGACACTCCCAAGTAATACATCTTCCCCATTCTGCACCCTCTGACCCTCCTGTGTGCCACCCCTGATTGGCCCCCAGGCACACCCCTGACACTCCCAGGCACACTCCCTGACACCCCAGGCACACCTCTTACACCCAGGCACACCCCAGACACCTTGCAGGCACACTCTGACACCCCAGGCACCACCTGGTGCCCATCTCCCCACACCCCCCACCTCCTGCACACCCCAGACACTCCCCAGGCACACCCCAGGACACCCCAGGCACACATCTGACACCCCAGGTACACCTCTGGCACACCCCAGGCACACTCTGACACCTCAGGAACACCCTGACATTCCCCAGGCACACCTCTGACACCCTGGTGCACACCACACTTCTGGTGCACATTCTTGACACCCCAGTTGCTACCTGTCTGATAACTCTGTGTTCCTGACCTCTGACACTCACAGGGGTACACCTATGATACTCTAGGCACACCCTCCTCTGTGACACTCCAGTGCATGTCTCCTGATGGCTCCCCTGGTGCCACCCGATAGTCCCAGATAACTCCCTGACACCCCAGGCACTTTCTCTGACATCCCTGGGCACACCGCTGACACTCCCCAGGCACATTCCCTTAACACCCCCTGCACTCTGCCAGTATTCCCACACCCTATGCACAGATATTCTGAGGCAATTCTCTGTCACTCCCTGGTGCACCACGGCCAAGTACACCTTTGATTGTCCCAGGATGTTCTCTTGATGTTCCAGGTGCTCCTCATTAAATGCTGTTCAACCTCTGACACTCCCACCTCTGACACACCATGCTACACTTGACACTCCCAAGCACACATCTGACACTCCTGGTGCACAGTCTGACACCCCAGGTACTCCACTGACACCCTGGTACACCCCTGACACTCTGTTTTTCCAGGCACACCCCCAATTCATTTTTCCCCAGGCACACCCTTGACACTCTGTTGCCCAGGCATCAGCTCTGACACCCCATGCATCACCTTCTCTGACACTCTCTGGTACACCTCCGACACTCCCAGGCACACCTCTGACACTTCCAGGCAGCACCTCTTCAGTTTGCACCTCAGGGACTGACCCTGACACTCCCAAGGTAATCTGACTCCTTCAGGTGTCAATTGCTCTCTGCACTTCATGAAGCAACTCTGACACCTAGGCACACCTCAACACTCCAGGCACACTGACACTGCTGGCCACTCTGACACTTGCAGGCACACATCAGATGTCCCATGTGTTCCTTGATACTCCAGGTTCACATCTTGTGCCCCCCAGGCACACCCCAACACACCCCTGACACTCCAGGCACCACACCCATGCACCTTTAACCCCACACTCATACACTCCCCAGGTACACTGACACTCCCAGCACATCTGAGACTCCCAGGTACACCTCTTGACACCTGTGGGTCTGGTGCCTCCACACTCCCCATGTAGGCATGTTCTGACACTGTGCCCCTGGCACACTCCCCTACACCCTGGTTGTCCCCTGACACCCCAGTATGCATCTGACACCCCAGGCACACCCCTGACACTCCCAGGCACACTTCCTGACACCCCAGGCACACCTGACACTCCCATGCAACTCTGACACTCCCACTACACTGACACTCCCAGGCACATCTCTGACACTCCCAGGTCACCTGGATACTTGCAGGTACACCTCCTCATTCCCATGAGTACACTTCCACACCCACCTCCACCCCCATGCACCCACACCCCAGGCACACCCCACCCCAGGCACACCCCACACTCCAGGACACCCCCACAATTCTGGCATGCCCTGACACTCCCAGGCAGCACCCCCACACCCAGCCCTTGACACCTCAGTCTCCAGACAATCCCTGGTGCACCCAGACACTCCTAGGTACACTTCTGACACTCCTAGGTACACCTTCTGACAACCTGGTACACCTCTGGGACACTGCAACCCCTGGCCTGCACAATTCTCACAGGTACACCTCTGTTACTCCCCAGCAGGTGTACTTTGAAATTCTAGCACCTCACACTCTATAGTTACACTCCCTGACACTCCCCAGGTACAATTCTGACACCTGTGACACATTTATGACACTTAGGTACACTCTTTTCTGGACACTTAGCACCTCTGATACTCGCAGGCACACACCTCTGACACCCCAGGCACTCCACTGACACCCCTGGCACACCTCTGGACATTCCCAGGTGCCACCTCTGACACTACCACAGGTACACCTTGAATTTGAGGTGCCATCTACCACACTCCCCCAGGCACACCTCTATATTGGTTCTCTCTGACACTCCCTGCACCTGATTGTCCAGGTACACTCTGACACTTGTGGTACCCAATTGACACCCCTGGAGCACACGTAACTGGAACGAAGTCGAT